>NC_060222.1:300000-463737 GCF_907164935.1 Osmia bicornis bicornis
GTATGTAATTTTTACACGTTAGATTCTTACTGGCAAATAATATACTCCGTTTCCTATTACTTCTAGGACTACTACTAGATGACTTGTTTGAACTTCCATGTAGTCCAATACTCCTAGCTACCATCATAGCTTTGTTAACCACACCTTTTTCAAAACTTTTCTCTTTCTCGGGTACTTTAAATTTATGTTCTAGAAACTGCAATTGCTTGGAAGAAGATGAACCATCTGGAGAATCCATATTTTGAGAACAAGATTCAAAATTATGATATTCCATTGTTGAGCTAGTATGAGACTTTTCGACGATAGATTCATAAATATTACAGGTAGATTTATTATCTTTTATTTGCTTATCATTGCATTCTGTGTAGAAAGAATCTATGGGTCTATGTTCATTACTTAAATTATTGGGATCATCAATAAATCCTATTGATCTTTCTGCAAAATGATTACAAGTTTCAAAATCTTGCTTTTCTTGATGATCCGAATTGCTTTTTACATAATTTTCTGTATAAAATTCTGGTTTCTTTATATCTCTTCTGCTGCTAGTCCTGTCTGATGCAGAATATTTTTCTTGCTCTTCAAACACTTTTGAACTATTATCTATAGAGGGACCATCTATTAACTTTGAATAGTATTTACGTGGAGGAGGATCTGGTGGTATTAAACGAAGCTTAGCTTCTAGCTTTTTGTTAGATTCAACCTTTGTTCCTGTACAGCATTTCCGTTGATTAATTAAATCATCAGCTTCTGTATTATCATTTTTTATATTTTGAAAAGTCTGAACTTGAGAAGCGTTCGGAACAACACTCTGAGTGTCGTCCTCAGTATAATTTAAATCATTTAATGTTAAATTAGATTGTTTCTCCATTGATTTTGTATGTTCTGGAGTATAATTAAATGTTTGAAGGATTTTTCTGAACTTCTTTGAGTTTGAATTACTTTCATTATTTTCATTACCTTCATGACTTGAAATAGAATCGTGTACAAGATCTTGAACGGTGCATGACTTTGATATATCCTCCAATTCAGCATTAAGATTGTTCATTGCATTTTTCTTATCACATTTGTTTAGATCATTAATAAAATAGTCATTATTGCTTTGGTTAATTTCTGTATTGTTCTTGTGATTTATATCAGTTATCTTAGATACTGTAAATTTACGTGAATCTAAATTTTGAGATGTTTCAACAAATTGCTTTTCTATGTTATCTTGCCTATCAGGATCGGTAACTTTTTCAATAATATTACTATAAAAATTTTCTTGCGTATTTTGTTTCTGATCACCTGCATCCTTTAACTTCTTTTGATTTACAAAAGTTGAATGATTATCAGTCTTGGTTGTAAATACATTGCTTACATTATTTGTATTATCGGTAGATGATTCTAATGTACAAAATAATTTTTGTTTTCTGTCTTCTACTACACTCTCATTGCTCATTGAGTCATATGCCGGTATACTGTAACATTTATCTAATCTTCCTCGCTCATTACTATTAGATATATTAGATTCTTTACCGCTAAGTATGTTTTTATTATTACTATGTTTATTTCTAATAAAATTGTTGCATTCATCTAAAGGCACACTTATATCACTGACATTATTATTATTATTACTATTACTATTATTATTATTATTATTATTATTATTATTATTGGTAACATTAACAGATATTTGAGAAATTTGGCTAAGGCTACTTTTGTTACTAATAGCTAACGTATCTTCGCAATTCTGAACAACTTTACACTCGTTTCTTGTTTCGTGCGTGGTATCAATCGTATTATCTATTTGAAGAACATCAGATTTAAGTGACTTATCTTGAAAGTATTCTTTTTTATCATCAGTATGCCCATCGTTTCTCTTTTTTCTTTTGCATTGCTCGATACTTATACACGTTTGCGGTCGTATGTTAGATGGTACGTTATCTAAACCATGAGCGCACGATGCTGCTTTATCCCGTAATTGAGAAGTTGTACTGTGTTCCTGTTTTAGCTCTTTCCAAAACTGTTCAATATCAATTCTGTGTTTAGTGGTAGGACTAGCACCAGTTATAGTAGCTCGCCTTTGAACTGAATTTCTTGGTTTTGCTGAATATGATCGAATGGATAATGGTGGTTCTGTTTCACTGTCCGAATCACTACTATCTATGATCATTGTATCTAATATATTGACAGTATCTAAAATACTTGCAGGTTCTGGACTGGGATTCTTTGGCCTAAATCATTTCAAGAGCAAATTAAATGATATATTTCTTAACTCATAATTCCTTACATACATATATGTATAATAAATACCTTGGTAATGGCATTGTAAAGTCTGGTATGGTTAATAATTCTGGTCTTGGTGATGGGAGATTGTGCTGCCATCGAGTCGTATAAGTTGTTTTTTTATTGCTTGGAAGTCTATATGGTTTTATGTAAATTTGACCATATACTTTTGTATGTCTTGGTCTACGCTTCAAAGTTAATAATACTTCCGCTGGACTTTCACGAAATAATTCCAAAAGATTTTTTCGTTCCCAGCCAACCACAGTCTGATAATTTACCTAAAAAAATTTATTTAAATTAATAAATATATTGCACGCTTTAGCCCACCAGTGTTTGAAACAAAATAAAGTAAAAATGAATTAAAAAAAGAAAAACTACCTGAACAATTTCATCCCCTTCTTCCATTTTACCACATTGATGTGCAGCTGATCCAAATTTAATTTCAGCAATTTGATGAGCCCCATGAAAAGATGGCAAAATATAAAATCCCTAAAAAAAAAGAATACACAAAAACAAGTTTTTAGTGTTATAGGATTCTGTTAGAATAGTTTTATTATGCTTTATTGAAATTAAATTATCTAAACAGGAAGTTAAAGTTGTGTTGAATGATTAGTTTTATCTGCAGAGGATGTAGCAGATATTTCCATAATGATTATAAGGTATAATATTTGTGACAGAGGAAGCAAGATGCAAAATTGCTTTCTTCTAAATAAAATAATTAAAATTAATTTAAAACTTACTAAATCATCTCCAGGTTTTTTTTTTAATGTTGCTAAATCTAAACTAGCTGGTTGCAATATCATAGGATCAGTAATATCTTGTATTATATAATCTGCCAATTTTGCTAATTGCCCACAAATTGTTCTAATCTCTTCTATTGGTTTTTCTGCAAATCTATCCCTTTGTGCGCACGTGGCCATTTCCAAAGCCAATTTCATCAATTCAGCTTTTTTATCATTATATTCTAACTGGCCACTAAAAGGAGGACGATCAAGCCATCTTACTAATGGTTTTACAGCCATTATAACTGATGCTACATCAGATAATGTTTGAGTGGTAACAGGTTTAGAATCTGTCTGACGGGATAGTTCATTTTGTAAACTATGCGATTGACAGGATAATCGTAATGCCAATAACTGCAAATTTTCACGATCAAGCTCATAATGAAAATTTCTTAAATATTCTACAGCTTCAAGAATAATTTCTTGGTGGCCTAGTTTTAATACTCCAAGATACTCTAGATCTTCTGGTCTTAAGTTTAACAGTTGCTGTCCATTAACACCATGGTTTGTAAAACTATGTACATAAGGAAGTACTGAATTATCCAAGCCTAGAATAGAAATCATTGTTAGCAATTTTGTTACATCATAAACACTACATAAATGGCATAAAATATTTTCATTAACGAGTGAACTAAATTATACATATTGTAAACAAATACTGATAAAGACTAAGAAAGTCAAAACTCACAAAACTAAATTAAGATATTGTATTTATAAAATTTTGAGAAATAATCAAACCGAATATGATTAAGAATTGTTTTTAAACTGATAATTATTTATCTAATTAACTATCTAATCAATAACTAATCAACTGAACAAGGTAGGGGAGAGAGGTGCGAACGTATACAGTGAGGTTTTCATATGTAAATTTCAATTATACAATCCTGCAAATAATAATATTCACTAATTTGCTGAAATTCATTGAAATATTAATTAATTTACAAGAACTTCAATTTTTCCCACCTTTTAACCATTCACACACTTGGCCAGTTTTCCACTCAGCCACATTAACATACGCCATGACCCGATCATGTATTAATTCACAAAATGTTAGATTCTATTCGTCCTCGGTTGTTCTAATTTCCAACTTGCCCCGTCGATAACAGTTAAATACTTGATTCAACAATAACTGACTAAATACATGAATGAATGGATACTATACCATATAATAGTTCAAAATAATCGCGTAATGCTGCGCTTTTGTCGTTTACATACTGACAACTTTACAAATATACTTGGAAACTAGGATTATTTTTATTCATTAGATTCTGCTAAAAGTTGAATAAATATTTTCTTTCAATTTTATATATTACATATTTGATACCCAACCAGTGTTTCTCAACATCACAGCACTTTAATTATCATGCAACATTAAACATTGTTTGTAAATAATTATATACATATAATATACATCAAATTGATATATACACAGTATTGCATATATATATTATTAAATCATACATGAAAAAATTTTAAATATACAATAACACCAAGTATAGCTATTTCTAATAATATAATTAAAATTAATACAAATTTATTCATTAACACTCTTCTTCGCATAACATTTAATATTCTTCTGGTCTTATCTAACTCTTCATCTGTTTGCGATAACCTTCTTTTTGCTCTTAACAACCGTTCTCTTTGTCCACCCAATTCAGAAATCACTTCTGTCCCAATTTGTTCACTCTCAATGGCAAGTGCTTGGGATCTAGCAACAGACTGTGTAGAACGCTGTAATGCTGCATTGCCTTCTAACAATGTCCGTCGATGTTCTTCTTCCCAATTGATTCCAAAATTCATTATGATTGAATATTAACAAATTTGTTTATAATAATGTAATAAAACTCCTTTAAATTCCAAGGTCCGTCATAATGTTTATGAACTCACTTTCATTAACTAAAACCATAAACAAGAATTATAAAATTATGTATCTTATGCAAAATATATAAAATAAAATTTATATACTAGAACCGTTGTGATCCAAATCAAATTCTTTAATCATAAGTTCCATTTCCTCAAAAGTGAGATTACAATTAAACTTCTTATTAAATCTTTCTAATTCTTTTAATGTTATTTCATTACTTGGAGAATCCTTTATAAATAACTTAAACACATACTGAATCTCATCTATAGGATTTCGTTTATTCAACTTCTCTGATACTATGTAAATATTAAAATAAATTTAATTAATAAGAATAATAAATTTTTTAATATTTTGTTAAACACACCAATATAGTTAAAATCCTCAAAACTTATTTTGTTGTAACCATATTTGTCATACATTCGCATAATCGCTAAAATGTAAGACTTTTTAACTGTTAAACCCAAAGCTTTCAAAGCAGCTTTCATTTCATAATAATCTAAATAACCATCAGAATCATTATCCATTAACGAAAACGATTCTTTCAAGTACTTTTGTTCACTATCAGTAAGTTTATTGTTTATAATATTTGACATAATTGATTGATAAGTATTTAAATTTTATTAAAATTAAATTATTGATGTTTACCTTTTTTGACAATTCACAAAGAATGATCAAAATAATGAACTTCTTTTGTTGCTGATTGATTTTGATTAAAACACACGCTTGTTTCCAAGATTTTTCTTATATGTATATATATATATATATATATATATAAATATATTTATTTAGAATGAAATTTTTTGCTAAATTGTGAAGATATTGAAAAAATTTCAACTATAATATATATTACTCATTCAATATCGTAAAATACATGTATATATGTATATAACTAATCTTTTGGCAATTTCTATGACAAGTGCTGCGTTACCTTTGCATTAAAAATAGCCTTTAAAGAACTAACAGGTGTTACCGATTTTTAAACCGGCATTATTTTAAAGTGTACATTTCTGCTTTTTTTGGCAATAAATGTTATTTAACTGATAAAAATGACACGAATTACGTTTTTACATCCGGATCTTGGTATTGGAGGAGCAGAACGGTTAGTGGTTGATGCTGCGTTAGCTCTAAAGAAAAATGGGCACGAGGTTAATTTCGTGACAACTCATCACGATCCGGAGCATTGTTTCTCTGAAACAAAAGATGGAACAATTTCTGTAACAGTTGTAGGAGATTGGTTACCCAGGCATATTATGGGTAGATTTTTTGCACTTTTTGCTTACATTCGTATGGTGAGTCCCTTTCTTACAGGCTCAACATTTAATTATTTTTTATAAATTGTTTTTAAATATAATTTTCCTTTGTTTTTGCAGATATATGCAGCTAGTTATCTTATTTTTTGTCAAAATCGACCTGAAATTGTATTTTGTGATTTAGTTTCTGTATGCATTCCTATTCTTAGACTACGAATTCCATTTATAATATTTTATTGCCATTATCCAGACCAGCTGCTTTCACAACCACAAGGCATTAGTAAACAACTGTACCGGGTACCTCTTAATTATTTAGAAGAAGTAACAACTGGAATGGCACATAAAATATTTGTAAATAGCATATATACGCGCAATGTATTTAAAGAAACCTTTAAAAGATTACATGTTGAGCCAGAAGTTTTGTATCCTTCCATTAACACAGATTTTTTTGATAAAACTCGAGTAATGTCCTTAGAAAGAGTACTTGATAAAAAGTTACCACCAGATAGCATTATATTATTATCAATTAATAGATATGAACGTAAGAAAAATTTAGGACTAGCAATAGAGGCATTAGCAGAACTTGAGAAGTATTTAACGGAAGAACAATACAAAAAAGTATATTTAATTATGGCTGGTGGATATGATAAAAGAGTCGAAGAAAATGTAGAACATTATTTAGAATTAATAGGACTAGCTGATGAACTACATGTTTCAGATAAAGTAATATTTCTTCGTTCTCCTTCTGATATTGATAAAGTATCTATTTTACACCATTGTACTATTTTAATATACACACCTCCAAATGAACATTTTGGTATAGTTCCACTTGAAGCAATGTATTCAACTAAACCAGTTATTGCACATAATTCTGGAGGTCCAAAAGAATCCATCATTTCTGGGGTAAATGGTTATTTAGTTGATTTAGATGGTGATAAATTTGCTTCAAAAATATCTCATTTGATTCAAAATCCAACATCCATACAAGAATTTGGTAAGGCAGGCAAAGATAGATTTACGAAAACTTTTAGTTTTTCGGCATTTAGTACTCAATTAAATAAAGCAGTTGACGATTTAATTAGTGATGATAAAACAAAATAACATTTCGATTAAATTTGTCACTTTCATACGTTACTGATAAAGATTTTAACTTTTTTTTTTTTTGTTATTCAAGTGCATGGAAAAGTTACATTAATTCTAAATTGTTAATAATAAACGTGTCGGTTATAATATTTTTATGATTGAGATCTTGAACATGAAATTGCAATGCAATTATAACATTTGCTACATTTGTTTGTTAGCGTATTGTATTATTGTGCGTATGACATAACAAAACTTGTTCCTTTATTTTTATCTTTATAAATATAAGATACATCTAACGTATGTATTTGTTACATATATTCTTATCTTTATTTATTATTTATATTTATTGTGCACATGATATTTACATTACATTTAAAGGAACACCCCTGGTTGGTAGATATAAAAACATTTAAATTATATTACAACTATTTAATTTTAAATTAAATATTTTTTAATACATTGACTATTATGTGAAGGTATCTTATGAGATTATTAAAGCTTTTATTATATAATTAAATAAAATACAATCGTTTGATAAAATTATATGTTGTGTCATTTTATACATAACAGTCAACATATTTTACCTTCATCTAGATTTTTTTGTTGTATTTATTAAAGCAAATTATTAAAGAAAAAAATTAGTCCATCAACTGTAGACTATCAAGTTTTTCACTGGAATAAAAACCTGCTTTAACTTGTCTTCCACCAAAAAAGCGTCCATTTAAATCAACAACAGCCTTAATAGCACTTTCTATTCTTTTAAATTCTACAAAAATTCTAACAGCTTCTTCCGGGGCTGCTTCGGTTACTTCATGAATAATAACACGTGCAACATCGCCGTATTTTGTGTTACATTCGTCTTTAACTTCAGGTTCAAGGTCATCATCTACTTCCCCAGGGCCAACCATGTTGCGCAATAACACAACCTATTTGAAAGTAAAATATATAATTTCATAATCTTTGTAAATATATATAAATATGTGTAGAAGAAAAATAAAAAAAAAAAATAGGTGTTTTACATCTCACCTTACTGGGACATTTCATTATTTCTGTAATGCTAGGTTCTTCAGAAGGTTGCGTCGGAAGAGTTTGTGATTGTGCTGGAGGTGGAGAAACAGCAACAGGTGGTGGTGGTGGCATAAGTTGTTCTCTCTCCCCAACAATTCTTCCACCTCGTTTGCTAGTTTTTTCAACTTGTAAAGCAACAGACATTCCTTGCTCTTTTTTACCAAGTCCTTGCCCTTCTTTGAAACCATATTTGGCCATTATTTTTGCTGCTACAGACGATGTTGCATATCCCATGCTAGTTGGTGGTCTTGGTGCTGGAGGTGGAAGATCAGAAGATTCTTGTAAAGAAGGTGGTGGAGCTATGGCTGCTCCACCAGCAATACCCCTTGATGTTGGGGTTCTTTCTTCGTCCCTTTCAGGTGGGATCATTGTATTATTTCCAGATGAAGCCTGAAATAAATATTGTTTATTCATTCTTTTGCAATCTCAAGACTTACAAAACTCATACATTACCTGAGTGTCTTCAAAACGTGAATTATCCCTTCTACGTTTACGCATTTCAGTTTCTTGATCATGTTCCCTATCACGTAAATCTCTGAGTTCTTTGACAACTTTGTCATACTCATTAGGCCACATAGGATCATATTCGTTTACTACATTCCAATCAAATTCACCACCAACCCCAATACTGCTAACAGTACCACAGGAAAGTGGATTGCTATGCAGTCCATCATCGTCTCTGTCTGTATTTCGATTAGCTTTTGATTTCAAATCTATTACAGGCGCTAATACTGCTGTGGCTTTTCTATACTGTTCCCGTTTTGGCTAAACATATAATAACAGTAACTTTTAATATTACTATAATTCAAACGTTAATAATATAAGGAATATACCTGTGTAGTGGCGGCTTTCTTTAATTGTAATTGAGATTGTAATAATTTAATGCTGGACGACCATCCAGCTACTTTTTCCGACGTTCTATGTTTATCAAAATCGTCATATAGAGACATTGTGGAATGATTACATTAAAACATTCTTCACTTAATTTTAAACCTAAATTGTTTCAGCGTTCCTATAAATGATAATATTCAAGGTAAACGATTTTTAGAAAAAGAATTTTACATGGTATGCTTCTTTTATTGACGCTTAAAGCTGCTTAAAGCTCGCTGTTAGAGGTTAGTTTCGTATCTAGGGTGCTTTTATGAATGACATGTAATTGTGTGGGAAATACTTGACTAACTTCAAATGATTTATATAAATCTTACAAAACAAAATAATCATGTTAAAATCTAAAAAATATTAAAATATTTCCTTTTAAAATATCTGTTCCGACTAAGAAAAATAAATAAAGAGTTTATATTATGTTGAATAACATATATTTGTAATTATTAATGTTTCAAAATTGCATAAATGATGTTTTTCAACGAGCGACGGATGTTCTACGACGGATGTATATAACAACTATGCTATACCACGGTACTCATATAAGATATTAAATGAATTACTCTGAAACGTGTATTTTATTTATCATTATTTGATAAATAAATATATATTGAAAAAGTATTCATTTTGTACTTGACGTATTAGCAGTAAGATCACATATGTACATAATTTCAGTACTGACGGTAAATCAATTCTGTTTAACAATTTTCAGTGAAATTTAAATGTCATCCTAATTACACCATTTTAAATTACACGAATTTATAATGCATTTTAAGTGCAAAATAATTGGTGAATACCAATCATCAATTCTGTTTTCAAAGTTATTTAACCAATAGATATCGAGGTTGATCATTATGACGATGGATCAGAGTTTATACGAGTTTATACTATATAGTTACATTTATTCGGATGCTAATCAATGATTCAATGAAACTATAATATTTTAATTAATAATTATTCAGAAAGTGAGAGAAAAGTGTTTTAATTGAGAAAAATGAAAGAATTTCCAAATTTAAGTTGGCTATGGTAGCCGCAGTAGGGGAGGTGGCGTTCATTGTTACAACGAGCTTTGGCGGGCAACGTAGCGACGATTGGCCGGTCTTCCTTTCTGTAGTCAATGGTCGCCGCAGTCATCCGGCTGAGTATCGGTTCGAGTTTTCCCAGGAAAACACTACTTCCCGCGGACCCATTGTCTCCAACGCGTCGGCAAAGGCCAACGAAAAAGAGGATTCATTGTGCATTTACATCAGGCATCGAAGGTAAGCTGATATATTGGCGGTAAAAGATGATGCTATATGTCGCTACGGATACTTGAGTCCGCGGTTCTTTCTGTGCGATTCCACACGTGGTCCTCGATTTTGCTGATTCAATTTCTTGTTGTACCGTAAACGAGTATTTTCTTTCGTCTGTCTATTTCGAAAGGAAAATTTATTTTCATCGTTAAATATATTGTTTTAGATTTTATTATGCATGTGTATCTCGGTATCGATGATTTTTTCTTTGGTGAGGTAAAAAAAGCGCAGTACGGCGTCAGTCTTTGGATGCCATCTTCGCGCCGTGGCGTACTTGCGTACCACCACTGCAAAGTGGGGGCAAGAGAGCCACGTTGTACGATAGACGACAATTTCTAAGGGTTTTGTACATACTGAATCGAATATCATTTAGTAAAACATTTCTGTGTTGCTAGCATATTTGAAACAGAAACAATGTCCTTGTACACGGCGCTTCTTACGACACGTGTATCCTACATATTCCTAGTGAATGGATACACGATGCCATTTTATATTGTTATTTAAAATAGCTCACATTTCTTCCAAATATTTTCTTTTCCATATGTAAAAGTTTCTATATTTTTTCAAGATTAGAGAGAAAGGCAGCTGTTTTACACATTTTTTTTTTCATTTTTTTTTTTCATTTTTTTTTTCAAGTTTTTTCCAAGCTCTTATAATTGCTGTGCTTTGTTTTTTGTATTTGATTTTTTGCTATATTGTAGGGATGATGAGATACATTACATATAGTATAATCAAGTATATATTTATGCTACAGATTTTGATTTTAGAGTTCATTATTTTTATCCATAATGAACAGCAATATGTATCCATTGTGATTTCAAATTTGAAAATTTTGTCAAGTATTCTAAGCATTTTTCATTTGTTTGATACTTGTAACAAGATCTTCTATACATTTTTTACATACAACTTGAAAAGTCAGCAAATTGATTGATTGTTATAGATATATAAAAAATGAGTTCAAGTGCGTGTTACAAATGTAACCGGATGGGCCACTATGCACGAGAGTGTCCACAAGGTAGCGGAGGTGGTGCAAGAGGTGACCGTGGACGCGACCGAGAAGGTGGTTTTGGACGTGGACGTGATAAGTGCTACAAATGCAACCAGTTTGGACATTTTGCACGCGAATGCAAAGAGGATCAAGACCTTTGCTACCGTTGCAGTGGCGTTGGGCACATTGCAAAAGACTGCCAACAGGTTATTACAAATTCAATTTATATGTCCTATACGTATATGTGTACACAGAATATTCGATACACATATTAAAAAGTTTATTATTATTTTTTTTAAATATTATATTTTCTCATTTTGTTTACTACAATATATTGTAGGATTTCATGCGGTATATTGATAATAAGATAATATGATAACTTACATTGGTTTTAATAGGGGCCTGAGATGAGCTGTTATAACTGCAACAAGACTGGTCATATTGCACGTAGCTGCCCAGAAGGTGGTAATGATTCTGGACGTTTTGCGATGCAAAGTTGCTACAATTGTAATAAGACAGGTCATATCGCTCGTAACTGCACCGAGGCTGGAGGCAAAACATGCTACATTTGTGGCAAGACTGGTCACATAAGCCGTGAATGTGATCAGGATGACAGGAAGTAGGAGATAACCGGAATCCGTGCCGCTCGCTTAACGATAAGCCGTTTACCGTCGCGCGCGCTACTACCGGGAATTGTAGCTAGGTAGGGATGTGCGAACCTATGTCTCGTTGATGCGTATAATTCCTAAAAAAATGCGTTCTCTCATAGTCGTTCGAATTTCCATCTCTCTATGCTCAACTCCCGGAAGCCCATTTTATTTCTAGTTTCCTTCCCCTCTACATGTCGTTGTTCTCTTCGCAAGGGTTTTTTCTTATGACATTTTTGTTTTTTTATTGCTGTTACATTACACCATACATGCGTGCGCGCGCACAAAGTACATTTACACATAGGACACATTCAGCATTACATGAATACACACACTATACGATGTAATAATATTATAAACATTCAATTGAATTTAGAGTAGAGACATGAATCCTCTGTCCCCTGACCTTCAAACTATCTCGTATGCGCATTGTTTTCTGATGCAAGATGTATGGATTTTTAATGCGCTTCATGAAAAAATATTTACAATTGCATCTATGTCGAGTTAATAATTCATATTGAAACAAGAAAGACTATTGGATAACCAAATTAAAACGATTGTTATTTCTTTGATACCTTAAAGAAACAGAATGATCAGTTGAATTTATGTTATCTAACACGCATCCACGCATCTTGTATCCGGTCCTCCCTCTCGAACTCTCTAGCAACTCGAGTTAAGAAGAAGAAGAAAAAAAAAAAAAGAAATTCAGAATTAATGGGAAAGGAAGTGAACATGCCGGCCCTGAATACATATAAGTAAGGTTTAGTAACGCCAATTTTTGATGTGTAAGGATGTAATGAGGATCGTTGAACTTATTATTTTATAACAGACCTAGTTTCAGATATTATAAACAAAAACTGCACAATTGTAAGATTGTCAGTGTTTACGAGTTTATATACAGTTATACTTGGACTATTATTCTAGATTCTGATAAACTAGGACAAACAAAATAAGCGTGCTTCGTATGTCAGACTCTTTAAGTGAAAATGGAAATACAATTACATGATATGATCATCAATAATTATTACAACGTATATATGTATATATACATATAAACACAGAGGTCTATGCAAGTTTGCACATTTTGTATGTACAATCATAATTGTTATACTGAGGATCACCATTGTTCATATTGCCAGTGATTGTTACGGACTTTAATGAATGCAGTTGCATTTTACCTTACTATATCCTTACATATGGTGAAATATTTCGTTACTAGGTATATGTATATGTATATATATGCCCATATGTATATACATATATACGTACATATGTGCAGGAGCTGTATTTTGTACTGTAAAAAGCTAGGATATACTCTGGTCGTTGCTGGTGACTAATTCCAATAATTCTCTTATTTATACATCACAAAAAGAAGAAGAAAAAAAAATTATATTTTCATGTATAAAATACTACACTTATCTTTTTTATAAGTTGTAGAATGAAATTTTTAGATACAATTTGTCTATTGCTTTTCTTTCTTTTTTTTTTGTCGAACGTTTGTTGAAAAATCATGAGGCGAAAGAAGAAAAATCATGTTGCGGATTTGGAAGTATCTCTTTATGAACACCGTAGTAGATGATTATTATGTTACTTATAAGTACAAAGATATGCAAGGTTTTTCTAAAAAAAGAAAAATAAGAAAAAAGGAGAAGAAACAAAGAAAATGAGCGTGTTTAATAGGAAGTAAACTAGACTGCAGCAAATTTGACGGTGATGCCGTATTTATAAATATGAAACCAAGTGTTGTTTGGGATCTAAAATTAATTAAATCCCTTTAATTGATACTCGTTCGATGGAACGAGAGCGGTTCAATTTAAATTAACGTGAAATAAGATCGTTCTCAGATCTTTGTTCAGTCTAGGTAGATTCGATGAGGGCGCGTTGTGCACGCGTTGATTCATGTAGTCAGATTTTTTCAAAATGTTCTTTTTTAAACGATCTATTAGAACGATTACGAATTTTTGCGTGCACTCGCGTGTACACGATCAAACTGATGCTTTTACCAGCAGCGACGTGTGTATTAATGTTCAGAAGCCAGGCGTGCCTGACTCGGTGAAACTGATGAAACGCCTTGTGCGTTATATTGCGTAGTAGAGGTGTCCTGTAACAATTTTATACACTTAACTGTTCTGGACTTAAACCGATCTCATACATGGTTTTTGGTAGTAGTAATCAGTGCGCTAGTGCGTCTGACGAGATTTGGAGGATCAAAAATTGTACTTCGCTAATGGACCGTAACCTTTGGTGCTCTCATTGGATGCACGAGTTAAAGAGTAATCGACCGACAAAAATCCGTATGAAACATATTGTTTTTCTTTGTTTCTATGATCAATGTGTTGTGTACAGTTTGAATGTACGTACAAGGTTTATATGATATACCGTGTTAAAAAGAAAAGAATAAGAAAACGATGCCTTACTATGTAGGGCGTCGTAGATGAAAACATACTTTGAGGATATACAATTTAGATGGTGAGGTTCATTGGTGGCACCGGAGGTTCACAGACGAGCATAAAAAAGAGTGCGATAGGGCACCTGCGCTTTTGTCTCTGCTACAAGACTTACGTACGAATATTGTAAAGAATACGACTGTTACAGTGTATGAACTAATTTGATCGGTGTACGGCCGATCACGGCTCGACTTATATTAATCTATTAATACTTAAATGAAGAAAATGAAGAGGATGAAGAGGAAAAAAAATTAAAGCTACAAAGTAATAAAGGATTGCGGAGTATTTGAAGTTATGTTTTTAAACTGAATTTTTGAAATAGAATGTGTACGGAGAGGCAAAGACGAGATCTTGTTTTTTCTTTTCTGTTCCCTACATGCTTATCAAGGTGGCTCGATCACCTATTTATTTAAGGGTTACTCCTGCATCTAAAATTAAGGAAGTGTACGATATATGACATACTTCATGTACTATTTATGTTTCACTTGAAAGAGGAGATCAATTACTAATAAAATGTAAATGTATAATTTCCTTTTTAGTTGTTAATCCTCTATACATAAGTATCGTGTAATACTTTGCTTTCTTAGAATCAAATATTTCATCAATTTTCTGTCGAAACATATTGTAATATGAATGTTTTAATGAAATTTTTTTTACAAATTCAAGTTTAGTAGCCATTTCGTTTAGATAAATAACAGAGAGAGAGAGAGTGATTTTATTTGGTTATTACTATGTAGTAATTATTGAAGTTTTAAGAAAACATTCGAAGCGATATAAAATCTGTATACATTAGAAATGCAAATTTTATTTCAACCGAGTATTATTTGTTGAATTTGTATGATATTTATAATGATATTTTTTACGAATGCCTATTGTATATTTCAATATGTGGAAATCTACAGCGTAAGTTTATTAGCAAAGTATGCGATAGCGGAATTAATGATATGACCTTTATCACCAAAAAGAAATTACATACGTGCTATCATTTGCATTTCATAGTAACAAGGTGGTAATACGTATAATGTAATTGCAAACCGATTATCTAAAAGAAAAAAAGAATTTATATATTCTTCTTAATTAAAACCGAAAAAACATTAGATTTATGTAGTACCTAGAAATAATAATAATAATAATAATAATAATATTTGTTATAACTTAAAGGAATGGTGGAATAACGGAACAAAAGTCTAGGAACATGGAACATGTGCAGGAACATGCATCCGGTCCGTGAGATTTTCCCCGTGCCCTCTCGCCTTAATCTCACGTCTGTCAAACGGTCGTGAATTTTCGAAAGATGTGAGGCTTTGGAAAGTGGGCACGCAAAGAAAATCGCGTCACGACATTCGCATGATGCCCTCACGTTTAAAATCTTTTACGGCCGCCGATGCTTCGATTTATTTGCGGTAACAACGAGGAAGCATTTGACCGTAAAGGGAGCGAAGTGATCTTGGACGGTGCGTACAGCAATGGCCACGACAGAAGGAGTTACGATAGAGGAGCTCAGGACCGAGATCGAAAGGCTTTCGCGAGAACTAGATTTAGCTTCAACGGAGAAAATACAATCTGCTCAATACGGTCTCGCTTTACTCGAAGAGAAGTCCACATTGCAACAAAGATGCAACGATCTCGAGGCCCTCTACGAAAACACGAAACACGAGCTGGAAATCACTCAAGAGGTTAGCTCAAATCTTTTAATGAGTTTTGATGCCCAATGTGGATTGCTTATTTGTCTATCTTCTAGAAAGTTCTTTATTCATTGATTGTAGAATTAATTTGAAAATTCTAAAATATATAGTTGGGGTAAATTGGACTGTGTTCGTTAGATACCCAATTATGTTATGTGCTAATGAGACAATTAAATATGCAATAGTTTTAATAAAGCATTCCTTACTGTAGGATGAAAATCAGTTGAACATTAATTTATATTTGTCTTTTATTTTCACAGGCTTTAGCAAAGTTTCAAACAACTACAAAATTGACTACAAAGAGTGGCATAGAACAAGAAGAGAGTCTTCTTAACGAAAGTGCTGCAAGAGAAACATCTCTTCAAACACAGATCATCGAATTAGAAAATGAAACCAAGCAGTTACGTCATGAACTTGAACGTGTACAAGCGGAACGCGATCATGCGTTACAAGAAAGGGAAGAGGTTGGAAAAGATCACCAGCAAGCAGAAACTGAGAGAAAATCTTTACGTACCATGTTACGTGAATGTAGATTTCGGGAAGCTAGACTTCTTCAAGATTACTCAGAATTGGAAGATGAGAATATTTCGTTACAGAAGCAAGTGTCTGGCTTAAGATCCAGCCAAGTAGAATTTGAAGGTGCCAAACATGAGATAAGAAGATTAACAGAAGAAGTAGAACTTTTAAATAGTCAGGTTGAAGAATTAACAAATTTAAAGAATATTGCTGAGAAACAAATGGAAGAAGCGCTTGAATCGTTGCAAGCTGAGCGTGAAGCAAAATATGCATTAAAAAAGGAGCTGGATCAAAGAATTAATAGCGAATCAATTTATAATCTTAGTAATCTTGCTCTTTCTATTAGAGGAATTACAGAAGATCAAACGATATGTAGCGACGGAGAAGACGATTCCCCGGCATTACGTAGAATCGAAGCAGATTTAAAGACTCAAGAACCTGGCACTTCTGCTACTGACAAACAAGTTGATTTGTTCTCGGAGATTCATTTGAATGAACTGAAGAAATTAGAGAAACAGTTAGAACTAGCAGAATCTGAGAAAGCTCATCTTACGCAAAATTTACGGGAATCGCAATATGCCGTTGAAAAAAGTCAGAATGAATTGCAATCTTTTGTTGCGCGCATAGTGCAGTTAGCAGCCCATGTGCAATCATTACACCATCTTCACTCTAAACTGCCTGAGAAGCAAACTGAAGAAACAACATTAGATAAGTTGAACCAGGTTTGTAACTTGTTTTTAATTATCTTTATTACTTTAGAGTTGAATACATTTGTTGGTCTTATTTTTATTACAGGCAATTATGCAATATCACCAATGGAGTGCTATGTCCGCGCGAGAAGTGAATCAGCTTCAAAAGGATTTAGCTGAATTAGAAAATGGTTTAACTATATCTGACTCAACGCAACAATTGCGAACAGAATTAACGAACCTAAGAAACAAGGTATATAATTTCGTACCATTTTTAACAAATATTTTATATAACTTTTTTTTTTTTTTAATCGCATCCGTTTACTATCGTTCCTTTAAATTTCTTTTTTTTTTTTTATATATACATATATATCTTTGGTCTCGTGTATTTACAAATTATTACAGCAAATGTTACGAAGAATAGAAATGTGTAAGTTAATAATTCCATTCAATTTAATATCAATACTTCATTGATAACTTGATATGTGTAAATAACAAGAATAAACTGTGACTCGGGCACAATGACGCTTAATATTCAAAATTTAGACTTTGAATCGAAATTATGGCATTTCAGATCCCCGAGTCAGAGAAGAGCCTTCAAGAAAAGGTTGGAACGTGTGGTCCCTTTAACGTATTTACCAGTTATTTAATAATGATTGTCTTTTCGCTCTTTTAATGATCCGTACAGATTGCTTTTCAGTGTCCTAACAAACCATCATGTATTGCTTTTGATACTATCATGTTCTTAACTACAAATGTTCCTATAACTACTTATGAATATATCATCGTTTCACGAATTGAAGACTCCTTTGTGAAAAACTTTCCAAATTCTACATGTTTTATTTATTTTCACAAATGAGTTGTCTCGTATTAGCGTCTATATGAATGTTCTTATTAAATGCTCGAACAAACGTGCGGATCTCAATCGCTATGCACTGTGGCTTTAAAATAGAATGTGCTTAGGACGAAAAAACTTCAGGATACTATCCTATTCATTTCATTTGCATCTAACGTAGCATGAGTCAGACTCACAGAGCCTATTTGCACGACGTTCGAACAGAGATATATTAGACAGTCTTGCAAAACTATGTCAAGAAGTATCGTTTCCCTGAATCTGACTTTATAATGAAAGTGATTTGAAATTGATATTACGTGTAAAACTCTACTGAACAAATGACACAAATGATGATAATTGTAACAATTAAGAGGAGAATAAATGTACAAATTTTATAATTACATTTCAGCTTTTAGATACAGAACAAAGAAGCATGCAACTTGAATCTGACATTGCTACACTTTCGAAATTGGCAGTGGAAGCTGGTGGTTTCCTTGATTCTGCACAAAATGATTTGCAAAATATTTCCGACGAGCTTGCTCAACTTTACCACCACGTGTGTACGGTTAACGGAGAAATTCCTTCACGCGTGGTCCTAGATCACGAGAAGATCGTTCCTGAGAAGGAAGATGAAAATGAAAAGATCGAATGGTGTAGGACATTGTTCAAGACCGACATTCAGATCAAAGATTTGGAGAGCCTTAGCAAATCCAAAGAAGTTGCAAAACATATAGAAACTGCAATGGATCAAATAAAACATCTTAGAAGTGCTGTGGAACACACGATCGAACTTTCAAAGGTTAAAGGAATGCAGTCGAACGTATGCAATGTTTGTGAAGGTAAATTGAAGATGCGATTATTCATGCTTTTTTTTTTTTTTTTTTTTTTTTTAATTTTATTTAATTTCCTCGGAATATGATTTGTAATGTACTATTGTAAATTATAGGATCAGTGAATGAGAACAAGGCAGAGGTAGCTGACTTACAGGAACAAGTAATTAGATTGAAAGCGTTGTTATCAGCTAAACGCGAACAAATTGCTACTTTGAGAACAGTGCTGAAGTCAAATAAAAATACAGCTGAAGTAGCACTTACTAATTTAAAGAGCAAGTATGAAAACGAAAAGAGTATCGTTAACGAAACTATGTTGAGATTACGGAATGAGCTTAGAATGTTGAAAGAGAATGCTGCAACATTTTCAAGTAAGTTAATCATATAAGATAAACTTGATGTATACGTAATGTATACGTAATTTATACATGGTAGTGATATTTAAACATATTTTTTTTATTTTTTGTTTTACTAACATTGTCGTGTTAATGTATTAATATTATTATACTAACGATTATTATTAGCATTTATGTACATTTTATTGCTTCTAACGAGTTGCGCTACAATTGATTATGCAATTGCATTAGGAGTTTGCCAACAACGATATTGCGTCGTTTCCTAACAAAATATATCTTAATATATATATTTTTATATGTAGATAATAGATTTACTAATGATCAAAAATTCGAAAAGAATTGCAAATTAATTTCCACGCGTTTAATCTTTCCTATTTGTTTTTTTCTTTTTTAGTGTCAATATAATTATATTTATATTATGTATAACTAATTTATTATCGTATATCTAATGTTATTCATATTTTTTTCTTTATGTGCTTCTACTTGGTGTTAATACTTGCTAACCGCACTTCTCAGGTTTACGTGCGATGTTTGCCGCACGTTGCGAGGAATATGTAACACAGGTGGACGAGTTACAACGTCAGCTTGCCGTGGCCGAAGACGATAGAAAAACATTGAATCAACTTTTACGACTCGCGGTGCAACAGAAGCTTGGTTTGACCATGAAATTGGAAGAATTAGAGGTTGATCGGGAATTACGAAATACGCGAAGACACGCAGCCAGTGCAAATGGACGAGGTAGAATGCGATTGTCGCAACAGACAAACCGTCCTCATTTAGGCAGAGATTTCTTCTAGAAAATGGTGAAGATGTGGAGCAAATTGTTCTGAGATAAACGAGGATCTTGAACTTTTCAATTTTTTACTGCTCATCGTCGAACTACATTCTACGTGAAATCATTTAACATTACATATACTTTTTTCTTTTTTGGATTATTTTATTTGGAGACGCAGAGAAGAGTAGTAAACAGAAACGTTCTTGCAATACGTAGTAAAAATATTTTTACAAAATTCATACAAACGACGACCTTTTCCTAGGAAACATTTTTGGCATCGTGAAGGATATTTTTTGTTTGTTAAAGACGTAGAGCAGCTTTGAAATGTTCATATTTTCTTGTATTCGTATTGCTCCATATCGTAGGGTTTATAGAAAGCTCTGTCTTCTGTTACCAATATTGTTAGTAGAGATGTTTGGCAAGCATAGAATGTATTTCTGTTGCAAGATTTTTTTCGTGAAACATTCTGTGCTTGAAAATTCATTCATGGAGAATTATTATTGAAGAAATTCTCCTGTGAATGGGAAACTTATCGATATCTAATGAATTGATTTTTAATCGATTAATCTTTCTTTTTTAAGAAAGATATCTTAATTGTATATGTGTTTATTTTTACATTTTAAAAGTTTTTATTCTTTTTGTAGTTAGGTTTTACATCTTTCAGTATGATAATTGTGTATCATCGTAACTACACAACTAAATCCATACGGATGGTTCATATGGTTGTAGTAACTATACGAATTTTTTGTATTAATGGGGATGCATGATAAAATGAACGTATATTGTTTTTAGGTAAAAAAAAGGAAAAAATGACGAGTTTGCATTGCATACCATAGAGACAATATTATTCTGCGCGATTGTAGCGTTTATAATCAAAGTAGAACGAGTAGACGTATAGCGTTGAAAGATACAGAATAGCAAAATAACAGAATTAGGGACCCATCTCTAAGTAGCTCCTCTAACGAACAGAATGGTTTTGTTTTTTTTTTACAGAGAAATATTGTTTTACCATCTGCATGTATTCCATTTTATCATTTTATTCGAATAGTTGTTTTAAAAGTATTTAGTGAATGGCATTTTAACTGGTCTGGTAGATTATTGCATAACAATACTGTACCATTTAGTTATTCCTGAACAGGAGAAAATCTTTTCTAGCGTCGATTCATGAAACTTGGCCTAAATAGGCATTAATTCAATTTTATTGAATTTGGCAGCTTTTTACTATTATATTTATAATTATTAGCAGTACAATCATATTCTATATTGATTTATTTAGTATCTTTTAATCGTTGTTAATTTATTGAAATCAGCAGCTGTGCTTTTAATATTAATAAATGCATAATAATATTAGTAGATCTTCTCTTGTAAGATTTGGTGCAGCTAAAACACATCAGCAAATATTGTAATCAGTTCTTTGTTACTTAAATTTAATACACCAGTCAATTTTGTAGATTTGTTAACATGAAATTGGTTGCGTAGTAACTCTCGGTACACATTTTTTCCTTCATTTCATTCTGTCAAAGCAGAATGTTACAAATGCAAGTAAATGAGAGTATAAAATGTCACGTTATTATTTATTTAGCACTTATCGACGTTTCTGTTTGCATTTACAAAAAAAGATAGTTTTAGGTGTATCTGATGTCTCTACGAGTTTTATCAATAATTTGCTTAATTATTATCAATCAAGGGAGTGATTGTGTGTGCATTTTAAATAGAGATTCTGGTATAATGTGCATGGTACATTGTGCAGGATACTTTTTTTAGATTTATTATTGTATACCAATCGTTTACCAAACGTTTCATATTTATTGCATACAATTCACATTGAAAAGGATTTACGCATTTATTGGAGATAATATTTATTTCACTGAACGATGGTGTGAAATTTTTCTGCAACACAAAAAGTGCTATCCTGCATGTGTACTTACGTATCACATACGTTTATCATGAACCATCTTTAATCAAATTTGTTATTAGCTATTAGTATTATCAACTTTATTACATTTATTATCATTATCATTATTAACAATATTATATATAATATAATTATTGCGATATTGCTGTCAGCTTCATCGCGGAATCCAGATGAGTACCTAAAGAGAATTTATCGATCGTTCATTGACTTTATCAGTCGATTGATTAGTTGTCACTATAATTATATTTATACCGTATAGTTATTGTATTACCTGTGTCTATGATATTTAATCAGGAACAGAAATTCTTATTTATGTTGTTTCAGTTAACAGTATCTAACAATCGATGGAATAAAATTTCAACGTGGAATTTTTGTTTTATATTTTTATTTCCTACGTTTGGTTCCCTTATTAATAACTTTTATTGTAAAAAAAAAGAAAAAAGAAAAAAGAAAAAAGAAATCGTTAATTCTGTAGTCAAATGAGAAAAATAGGTTTTGCCATTTGATTATAGAATTATTCTAAGTTATCATTGTTATTTTTACCTTTTTTCTTTTTTTAAGCGATAGACACAGGTGTTTCTAATTTTTGTCCATAAACCGAGCCAGCCTCAAGCCACCGTCCCTTTCCTTTCCTTCACTTTGTTGCCAGGAACAGGCCAGAAAAACGAAATTCTTTCGTTTCTTAATTATTATCATTAATTACTATTTCTCCTATGTCCTTGAAGGAAAGAAATTCGTCCTCGATTTTTCGCCTTGCCGTCCGCGCTGTTCAAAGGCGACTCAATATCGTCCGCGTTAGATATACAGCATGTATATTGCAATGTGTAATTAAATCTCAAAGGGATAAATTTGAAATGAGAAGAATTTTCATGATAGGTTTCTCTAGGGAAGGAGATTCCACCCTTAACGCATAACTCTTGCGTATTTATAGCTACCGACGAGGTCCTCCTTCCCGTACATCATCATTTTTTATTAGAGAAGCCTACTATTCTCTCCTTGCCGTACAACCATATCGAGAATGTAATTGAACGAAATTAAGTCGTCAAAGCGCAAGCTGTGACACACTTGCCAAAGATTATTCTGTCCTTTTAAGGGATCTTTATTCCCTTCGCACATACACACTTGACGTCCTTCACAAAGTTCCTTCACATTATACAAGCTCTTTGTAGACATAATATCCTGTTAAAATCTCAGAAAAAGAGCCCGTTCTGTTACAGATATAGAATATTAATTAAATACGATTCACCGTATTGCCATTTCAAAAAGGAGAACATAATTAAATATTGGAATCTCCTTTCGTCCATAAATGTCTCTTCTCTATTTTCTGAATGGTCTGAACGGTGTGAGAAGGACAAAATTATTCGACAATAATGATGATAAAAATTTGTCATGATGATTTCATGAACTCACACCGGAAAGAACTCTAACCCCTTGTTTTATATAAATAAATCACACTCGTGTCGAATCGTAAATAATAATAAATCTCTAAATGAAATCTTTTAAAAATTAAATTATTCTTAATTTTCTTAGTATTTTTAAAAAGAACTTTTAAAAAGAAAGACTTTCACGCGTTTAAAGGATCTGAGTTTTTCTAGAAAAATTGTGAGGCAAGGGGTTAAACCTGTCCTTTTGTCTATTCTTCGTCGAGCTTATACGATTAAGGAAAATTATCTAAACGGTCATTTAATTATATCGAACAAGTTGAAACTGTTATATTTTTACATTCGCGTGGAACTTGATCGAAAAATGATGATTCAATGTAAATTAAAAAAATCCAGTTAAGAGGATTATTAAGAACAATAAAATGTCAAACGTCTGCCTGTTGAGCGAAGATGAAAGAAAATTATATAATAATAATAATAATATAATAATAATAATAATAATAATAATAATAATAATAATAATAATAATAATAATAATAATCAGAATGTATGTTGATTGACAGGCAGATTTTTGCTCAAGGCTTCCATAAAAAGCTCTGATTGCGTCCCAATTCTGGCTCAGTTCCTGGCGATGGTGTGTACCTTTGGTTTAGATCGTATTATACACTGTGAACTGTAATTTGTAGTACGATTAGAATTAAAAGGAAGTTGATTCTAACACTTTCATGAATATCATAACAGTAATTGTCATAACACTAAAATTCTAAATAGCATATTAACACATTTGTTAAATTACATTTAACGTATTCTGGAAAATGAGTAATTTTTTAATTGTTATTAGTAGCTAATATAATACTGACCATTAAAGTATTAGAATCAGCTTGTTTCCGGTTGTACGATAAGTTACGATCCATATTGTACGATTAGAAGTAAAGAACATTGGGGTGTCGAGTAAAGATTAGCTCTAATGGCGTAAATTAAGCGATTTAACCGATTGCGTGTAATGTTGTGCTGGAATTACCAATGATTCATTGGAGAATTATCTAAGGGAATACGATTTAATTATTCACGTATTTCCGGTTGAGGAACAACGTCTTTGAAGATGTTGCATTTCTTGCACCTTAACAGGGTCCACGTGTGAATTTAGTCAGAAAGAAATCAATTCTCATCACCATTGTCTACCATCTTTCATCACGAATGTCTGTCTTTCAATGTTGAAGACTATCCTAATCTAGTTTAATAGGATATTTAAGCTCTACAAATATTTCTTCTTTATAAATCTTGTATTTGTATTAAAAATTGATAGTTGGTGTCATGTAGGTTTTATGTGATTTTGATAGTCAATTAGAATTTAGAAATCGATGATTTTCATCCTCAAAAGGCCTTTAGACGTTTCCAATGCTTATATAAGTACTTACATAATATAAAGAAAATTTGAATAGTTAATAAATATTTAAGGATTAGAATTTAATAGTAAAATTGACGAGAGATTAGGTATAGAAATTACATATTTTATTTTAATATTACGACTACAGAGTATGTCAGAGCTGCATGAAAATTTACTTTTAACGAAAGGTTTTAATTATAATATTATATTATAATAAAACTTTGTAAGCCAATACTTAATTTCGATTTACAAATAAATTTACGAGTAAATTTTGATTTCAAGTCTTCAACATTGATTGGACATTCGAAATCAGTCTCTTTAGTCTGACACCGTGCTCGAACAATGGACCCAAAGTCATTGTAAATAATGTAAATGCACATTTAGTGTAAACGGCATCGTCTAATAAGACAGAGAAGTAATTAACGAGGATGATTTGTATTTCCGAACAACTTTCGTATATTTTCTTCTTCGTAGCCGTGTGTACGTACCTACATTTAATCGTAAGAAACACCACAACTGTAATCGTGTAGTGAACTTCGCGATCTTTTTTCCCCCTCTTTCACCAACTTAATCAAGATGTGTTAATTAGATTAGACATTTACGTAGATGTTCAACGACGACACTTATTCAAAGGAGACGAAACACGTGGAAGATAGGTACACACTAATTGTACCTGGTGTTAAACGTTATTAAACCGGGATATTACTCGTATTAGGGATTCTTTTTGTAACATAAAGTGAAATATAATCATTTGTAACACGATCACTATTTCTTACTGAATCATTTTTTTTTATTTTTAGTTAATCCATTAACGCAAAGGAAAGTGTTGTTGGAAGACGCCCTACGTCCTATGCCCTATGCTCTACATTCTACTATTATGGGAACCGGAGGAATCTTAAAGAATTGTTGCCTTGCACCACTGCCACTCACAAAGCATCTCAGAAATAATTAACCCATCATTGATCCTTCATTGATCCACCATTGGTTCACCGTTGATCCACCGTTGTCCTTGGTAAAAACGAATTATTTTCTTACAGTTTCTAATTATACAATAATTTTTCATGTATGTATTATTTTTACGATTTTTTCAACTTTTTCAACTTTTTTAACTTTTAATTCAGCATATCTTTCAAATAGCATTTTTCTTTTCCGTTCAATTTAAAAATTGATCGTTTTCCACTGTTCTCGTTTTGACGAATCGATCGGTGAAAATAAATTCTAGCTCTGTTGGAAACGTGAAATATTTCAAGAGGTTGTTGCCCATTGAAATGCAAACGGTGTTAAATTGTATTTGGCACTGGTTGTTTCGGGCCGTCTGGGAAATCCAGTGGTTAGTAACCACAACGTTACACACTGTACAAGTGTTTGTCAATATGCGAATCGAGTTAACTAGAAAATTGCTCTATTTCAATTTTCAAGGTTACGCATAAGTCTTACGTTTCTTTTTTTTTTCTATTCGAGATGCAAATTAAACTGTTGAACTGTTGATCGATGCGCAAAATTACCCTCGGTTTATTAAAAGAAGTTTCGTAACTTTATTGCATTCATAAGCATCGCAAAGAACATAATTATACTGTGCAATTAATAACATCTGACTTATACTGTAATTACCCAGAGTCTTTACTTCTTTCATTTAGATTTCCATCTACCTAAAACTTCTTCAGGTACATACACAGTAAAATCCTGGAAATGTATCTTATCGTTAATTTCTCATTCTCTTTCTTGTAATATCAATCTTATTCAGAGATTCGCTTTGTAGAAATTTCAGTTGAAGCGACGCGGGTAAAGAGAGAAATCTTTTAGTTTTATTTTCAACATTTGGATGAAAATATCGAAACGTCATTAATTAATTAGCGTTTTAAATTCTTTCTTTTTATTTTTTAATAGATACTCAAGAACGGAATTATTACATTGTAAGCACTTGTAGACGTGTAGGAATGGTGCGCCAGTAGTACTACTCAATCACTATAGACACGGATTTTTCGATGAAAAGTGGCAACAATTCCAATAGACGAGAATCTTCAAGTATCATTGGTATTTCCTCTTTATCTGAAGATCCGAAGTAACGCGATTACCGTTTCTCTTTCCGAGACGGAGATACTGGGAAACAGGTTCCTATTGAAAAGTCTCAGAAAAGCATATTTCCATCTAGGGATCTGTGAAAATTTCTTTGACGTTCCTCTTTGATCAGGTACACCTTTCTTTCATTAATTATTGTTTGTATTTTTTAATTAGAATTTACGAGGTTCGAAATACGCCAGCCAATTGAACCATTAGTAAGCGTCAGAAGCTGTGTTGCAACCTTTGGGATTAAAACTTTTTTAAGATAAAAGTACGAGGTATAGTTAGTCCTCAGATGTGCTATTGGCACATAAAGAGAAATAATGATTTAGAAGGGCATAAGAGCCAGTAAAAATGGTTAGTTCATTGGGCAATATGTGAGAATGTGTATCCTGAAACGCCTTCCTTCCTGAAAATATAAATAATACAATATAATAGGTAATATCAAAGCAGAATCCTAGAACAAAGTACAATGTGCCCTGAGCGTTGCGACATCAACGTGGTGTTCGCTTCTTAATGGTTTAATTTACGAAATTATTTTATGATCGAACCCATTAATCGTCGTATGAAAATGAATCGAAATAAAATCATTACGCGAAGAAGGAGCATCCTTAGATTCGTGTACAAGATTCAGAGAAAAATTCTTATTAAAGTAATATACATAGCGGCATAGTAGCATCAAGTCCGGTCTCTATCTGAAAACTTGCAAAGAGTCGCGATCAGGACCACGCCCTCGGCAAAGAAGCGACGCCGACGCCGACGCCGACGCCGATTCCGCCCTCCACCTCTCCCTTGTGCCGCGACTCTCCCCTTTCCTGGCACACCGGTTACACGCTGCCGACTAACGTATCTCTCTCTCTCTACTCGTCTCCCACCCTAGGCTCCGGCGCCTCCTCCCCTTACGGGCAGCCCGATGGCCCCAGGATCCTCGTCAGAGCGACTCGACTCATCGTTGACGGTGACTCGTCGCGTGTCGTCAGATCAGTCTTACTCCGACCTCGCGCTCGTCAACGTTGTCGTTGTCGTGCCGCCGCCGTCGCCGTCGTCGTCGTCGTCGTCGTCGTCGCCGCCGCTCGTTGTCGCCGTCGTCGTCGTCGTCGCCGTCGTCGTGCTGGTGGTGTGTGCTTTTTTTCATAATACGCTGGCCACCCGGTGAATTTTGGATTTCATAATCAGTCACGTTCGTGTTTGTCTTTTTTTCTTTTTCGCTGTCAACATACAATTACATACACACCCCGTACGTTTGTTCCCTTTTTTCTCTCTTTCTCTCGTGTGTTCGCGGTGTATACATATACATATATACATATACTGATCTGGCTCGCGAAAACAATTTAACGAAAAAGATCAATTAAATGTGAATCGATAATACCGTTAAAAGGGCGTGAAGTTTGTGACAGCTGATTGTTGATAGAAAAAAGTGAATTAGGTTTTGTTATTCTATCACGAGTTTGAATTATTCGCGCGGATTGTCCGTTCAATTTCGATCGAACGATCGATTCGATATATCGTAAAGTGCCAATCGAATTGTCGCGCGTGCATACGTAGACGCGTCGTTTCGTGAGAGTGTTTCTGCCGGTCGGAGTGTTCATTTTCTTGGCGAGTTTCTTCTTCAAGGTTAGTTCCTGTATATGTATGATTTCTACAAATTCTATCGTTATAAATGTTCGTACGTAACCGCGATGTAGTTTTCGTATTTAGATCGTTTGCTACCCGTGGAAAAGTTTGACACGTACAATTTGTGCGCGCCATTATCGGTGTGGCGCTGCGTATGGATCACCGGTATTTCGATCCGTACAAATCTACCTTCCTGTAAAACTGTTCAATTTATTTAATACAAATCATTATTTGCAACCTAGATTCTTTGCAAATGATTCATTTAATGTCACTATTTAAATGTCTTTGATCATGTGACCAATATTTGGTTCTATCGACACACTGTCAACTTCTATGACGCCCTGAATAATGTATCGTATTTTTCAAGCTGCTACGCATTAATTATTCTATTTCTAATACTTTTTAATCTTACATTTATTTAGTTATTGGGAATGAATGAAAATTATATCATTGACGTTTCAACGGAAATACCTCAATTCCTAACCTCTTTTATCGTTGTTATTACACCTGTTCTATCATCAACATTCAATATACCAACATTATTATTATCGTTATCACTGTTCAACTCCAGTATTGTTAAAGTAAACTGCTTTTGCGCGTGCATTACTAGAATAGTTGGAAACTTTTGATTTATACAATTGCTATCAAAATAAGAGGTGAGCGCGGTCGGGAAAACGGTGTATAGTTATGATCGTCAATCGTAAATTCATGTGTGTAGTTGTTCAAATAGACGAATCGTAAGTTTTAGAACCCTGTTTTAGAACTTTAAAGTTTAAACGTATGCAGCGAGAGTAGTTCTAAATGAACAATCATGGCGACGAGCAGTAAGTCGTTGTTTATTTTTATATTGATATCGTTTGCCAATTAAATCTATTGCTATTTGTAGCGTCCATTAAGAAACCGGATGTGTAAAACTATGCAATGATCGTTGTTGCTCAGTCTAATGCATTCGCATGCGGACGATTAAAAATTGTTATTACGAATTCGTAATGATGAATTTTTCGTATGAAATGTTCCATCGTTAATTGGATAGCTTCTTCAATCTCTCGACCACGTAATATCGATGTTCGATAGGTGATTTTGACCAGATATTCTCGCGAAGCGAATATCGTCGGACAAAATTTGCAAATAATATTTTTACCTAGCTTACGTTAATGATAATTACATCTGGCGTGACTGCGATAAAGAATATATTAGAAAAAAATAAAAGTATACGTAGACCGTTTTATTCTAGAGCCACGAATTTTCATCTCCGGTTTGTTTGGTCACGTTCGCTCCGGAGTAAAACGAGGAAATTCGAATAATGGACGATTTACAACACTACCGGCAATTATACCTGTGGGGTTGCTGGTTAACCTGACCTGCTATTAAGTCGTGAAACATACGTGTCGGGCTGGTAATTTCTGGCTAGCACGCGAAAATATCTGTTGGGAGTATTAATTCGCGAGTCATCAACAGCTAGCTTAATCCATTCGTGGGCAAATTATTAAATTGGTGCACATATAAATGACCGAATTTCGAAGTATTAGAAGACTGACACTGTTCGATGAGAGAAAAGTATCGCAAAGTGGCACTTGTAGTTATCTATTTAAATTTTAAAGCTTAAAGTTTGACCCGATAAACGTTTCATCGATATCCTTAATACTTAATACACAATGGCTGGCTGCCAATGGTAATAAAGAACTTGAAACAATCTGTGTCAATCTATGTTGCATTGAAAATTTGGAAAGGTGGTTAAATTAATTGCAGGTTCTGTTTGTAAAATCTCAATCGTAGAAACAACAGTTGAATGAAAAGTGAATTTCATAAGAGTCGATTGATTTTGCTTGGAAAGTGCTTCGAGTACACCTATTGTTTCACCCTACTGGCGAGGTCCTCGATATAATTTATAGATATGTTTACCGGCGAGAGAGGAAATTTACTGTCATAAATTTATCAGTTTATTTACTCGTATCAGTCTTGAGTACTTAACGGGCAAACCAAGAAAGTAGATATATTATAAAAGAAAATAACGGACGTGTGAGAATTCTTAATTGTTGATGATGGCTTTATACAGTAAAGAAACAGTGATTAAATGTTTCTCAATCGAATATGAAATTGAAAACACGAGGGATTATTTTGAAATGTATCGTGTGAGATCTTTGTTGAAAAATCTTGTTATCGTGGGGGTGAAAGTGTAACCCCCGACGTGGATAGTAGCGAGACAATGAAGAGCGCTTGACACGATTCTCTGGAGGAGGCCCGTTAAGTCTGTTAGCGTAGATAATATACGGGCGCAAAAGTGAAACGCTCGTGGAACGTTGGTCGAGATAATCGTCAGATTTATGGGACGAAAGAAGCGAAAAAGAAACGTCGAACTGCGGTAACGCTCGTAAATTCGAGGAGACGATAAATTCGTTCCGTGGCATTCTTCATTTTCGCGGATAGGATTCATCTCCGGAAAGAGACAGGGTTCCATCCGAGACGGTCCTACCGTTCGTTATCAAGATTCGTTATCAAGACCCTTTACATATTACACTTATTGTGTCATTCTAGTGTCACTCTTGTATTTTAGAAAAAAATTGAATATGTTACACCACCTTGCAGTGGTAGATAGCTAGAGTATCTATAATTCATCTTTTACTTTCTCTAATGGGAGGTTTCTTCATCTACTTCAGCCATGGGAAGTCACCTTACCTACACGTGGGTGCACCATGGTATAAATCCTTGGTGGTATGTACATATTCAGCAACGACGAGCATTAAGAGCTCACAGACAGAGAGCTCCGTAATTCTCTGGCTTAAACGTTCACGCGGTTATTGTTCCATGATAAATTCTGAAACGTGTCGTATGCACTGACTCCTCTGCATCGTTAATTACTAACACGTTTAAGAATTTCGATGAAATTTAGAGGCAAAGCTGACTGATTTCTTACCTCCATTGATGTATTTCAAAATGTTATTTCCGAACTTGCACTGTTTTTCAATTTGTAACAAAAATACCTTTCAATCCGAACCACCTTTGAAACTCATCACGGTAGAAAGATAACACCGGAGCTCTTTTAAACCTGAATACCGGAATTTCATTTAATAGCAATGCGACAGGGAAACTTGAATAAAAGTTGGCGAGGTTATTAAAGGGTCGTCGAATAGCGAGGCGTTGTCTATTTTGAAAAAGTAGTTTAGAGCAAGGAATTGTGTAAGCTTTCGTATGTAAGGAATGTAAGAGGCTCGAAGAGGAATTTAGAGGTCGAACGTGGTCAATAACCGACCTTCGTCCAAGCCCGCGAACACGACTTACAAAACATTTAAAAATAGCCGACGTGCGCAGCTCTCGAACCGGAAACCTTGGTTCAGTCGACTCGAAACGAGTCAAGCTTTCGATCAGATGCATTGGTCTTTTCATTCGAAAAGGAATTAGGACATTGGTTTCTTCGTCAAGTTATTTAAATGTCGAATGAGAAAAGAGAAGGTCTCGAATGCTCGAAACACTCTAAGAATGTTCATTAAGGATCTTGTTAAATAAATTTTCGCGAAACAGAGCAGCAGCGTTTTAATTAAACGAAATATCAAAGTCAGTTTCTCGTGTTCGAGTATACAAGTATAAAAGCGTGTAAGACGAATAGTTGTATGTATATGTACTCAGAAATCAGAAGCATGATTCACCTCTTGACGATTCTCAAAGCGCGAGTTATCCGCAAGTGAAATAAATGTTGCGTGTCAGACGCATTTCGTCTGATCGCATACTACATACTCGCGTACATATACGGTCCTCCGTCTGTTACTACTTATCGTTAAGTCTTCCCGTTCTATTTTATTTTTATTTCATCTGATCGTCGGTGATATTTCTTTGCACTTTGGCAAAATCGTTTGTCGGAATGCATCAGTCTGGTAATAAGCGATAACGTTTCGTGCGAAAATATGGCCCTCGTATTTTATTTCCATCAAAGGGAAAGCCGTGAAACGTGGAAAAAGGAAGGCTTTAACGTCATGCGATCGCGTTTCACGCTTCCCTTACCGCGATGCTGAACTATTTCATCGGAATAATTAAAGGATCTCGGTTCAAGAAGCAAGATAATGACAGTAATTAACTTTTTTTCCTTATTTTTTGAAACCGTATCGTTATCGATGACTTCAATTAATTTGAAACATTAAAATTGTTACAAGGAAGTGAAACCTTCCACTCGCTATATACATATGTATATTTATGAAATCCTCGACAAGGATTTGCTACGATGCTTAGCCTGTGTAAACTTATAGCGTTATGTAACTATTCCAGTGATATTTTTGGTGACGGTATAATTCGGAGAAATACAAGAAAATCCCTGTATTAGCATTCTAAATATACGTTGCATAACGATAACGATACAATGTGACTTTTATCTTTTTAAGGTGTATATCTTTTTTTACTTTTATTATTATATTATGCAAATTTTTTGTTGCAAAATATTGTACTCGTATCATCTTTTTTGGTGAAAATTCGTCTTAAAATATTTTGTACGCTGATAAATTTTCAAGCAATTAAGATTTCACATTTCAAATTTCAAATTTCAAATTTCAAATTTCAAATTTCAAATTAAAGTTCCAACAAATGATAAGCTTGAAAATCAGTGGTTAAAATTTTCTCTTCAATTTCGTCGTTTCATCGAGGCTTTGAAAGAAGGCACTGAAAGCTTTCAAAAAGCAGTGATAGCGTTTTTACAACAAAGAAGCCGAAGAATCGTGGTTGTCTGGTGTCCTCGTACTCTGCTGTTCCGTTGTTCATCGTTTCGTTTGCCAACCAGCCAAACTGTTGTCTCTATTCTCTGCCATTTCGAACGCAGCCCTTGTAGTCACTCTAAACGCGTGACACTCTTCTTCTCTTCTAGTTTTAGATCAGTCTTGAGACGGAGATCGAGCGCGAAATTTAAGAACTTGAACGAATCAACGATGCGGCTCGAGATAATGATGATGATGATGATGATGATGATGATGATGATTCGGTCGATTAGAGAATACAACGGGATATTCACTCGGAAATATATTCGGGACCGAGAACTTCTGAAGGTTCTTCTGTAAAGTGGTTCATTTCATTTCTATGTCTTCATCATTTAATCGTATACGTTCGTTCTTTTTCGAGGATAAATTATTGTATAATATAAAAAAGTTGATACATTAGGAAATACTTGGGTATCTGAATTGTACCCGAAACAGCCCTAAAAGTTTGAAGGAAAATTGAAGCTCTTCCATCAGACTGTCTATTCCATTCCATTCCATTTCTTTTTATTTCACTATGAAACCTGTTATCAACGGTACGTTCCATTTCGATTTCAGAAAATGTCGTCGTTACGAACGCAATCGACCGGTGGCGGTGTTCTCGGTTTGAGCAGTGTCGGTTCTGATCGTACCGGTGCAACATCAACCGGTGCTGGGTCACATTCGCACTCTCACAGGAAACATCATCATCATCACAGAAGCAGAAGCGCGCCCAGGGCACCGGAAAAACCACCTAGGAAGCGTCATCTTAATCCTGGCCACAGCCTTGCCTCCATTCCCAGCCAGATTAAGCTGTCAATGTTGAACAGTGGCCTCATCTCGTTCAGTGAGTTCAATAAAATTCTATTTTCTTTTTCTTATTTTTCTTATTTTTCTTATTTTTCTTTACCTTCAAATGAATTACCTCTCGTTTCGTTTTCCATGGAACAGTGAATTCACTTGTATACCTAGCGATTGGCAATATCCTCGCTTGATTGATTCAAGTTATTCGATCTGAGTGAAGGTGTTCGAACTGTTTTCACGATTATCTGAATTGTTAGTTAAATACTGTAGATAATTTTCAGAGTAATTAGAGAGCAATTATTTAATTATCGAAGCGCGAATTAAATTAATATTTTCACAGCTTTCACATCCTAGCGAATGTATTCAACATTTTAATAATCTTCTGATTGGTAATTTGATTCGCGAGGGGTAGACAGACATTTGATCTGCTCTCGAATTTGGCAGATACGTAACGAAGATCGAGTCTAATAAGTTCGATTGGTTATGGAGGAATTTTCTTTCGGGCGTGAGAAAAAGTCGAGAGTGTGAAAGGCTTTTGTAAAGTTCTGAAAGGATTCTTTTTCTTTGTAATAGCATCGACGCGGGCCAGGGAGGATCCGTAACTTGATTCGATCAAGCACGCCACTTCAGTAAGGCTTTTCGAAACGTTTTAGATGCTTTCAGCTCTCCTCCTGTAGCAACTAACAATGATTTTTTTTCTTACGATATTTCATACGAAATTCACATTTTCCATGAAATTAATTTAATCATTGTGTGTCTTTATCGTTCATAAATGTTTCATTCATCCTGAAATTACTTTCGCAAGTTACACCATAAAATATAGTAGATGCAATAACAATAAATAGCTGTTGAAAAACGATATTGCGAAGGAAAGTAAAGGAAGCCCTCGAATCTCGAGCTAGTAAATTTATTTCTAAAACCATAGTCAATATATCTTGTGTCTTGTACACCAAGGATTTTTCTGTATCTGCGACAACGTTACAAACACCGTGAAATCCAACCGAGGATTTTAATTCTTCACTCCGAATTACATGCTTTTCGTACAGAGCTTTCTACCTTCCGATTTTAACGTTGTATGTTCCATTTTTAATAATACCTGCACACCCGAAAATAACTATACGTTTCATTTTTTTTTTTTTTTTTCAATCGATACTTTACAGTAAACATTCATCCGATACAATTTAATTTTTCTGAAAAAAAAGTGACTTTGTTATCCTTGTTATTGTTTACCGACATTATTTCAAGGTCGACTTTAGTTTTCTTTTTAAAATCGGAACTGTACATATATTCTCGTTTCGGATTTAAAACGACGGTTTTCCGGAATAGCTTGTTCGATGTGACGTTGTTTCGTTGATTCCAAATGAACTTTTAACTCTTCCCGTAAAGTAAAAATCATAGTAGATTATAGGTTAATCGAATTAACGCGAATCAGTGAAACGGAATCAGTGGTAGCGAGACGAAATTCGGTGGATCGTTGAAACGGAAGAGTTAAACCGTGATATAAGTTTCGTGCTTTATCGCTTTTGCTTCGGTTGCGCCGAAAAGCGGGCGAGCTTAATTCGAAAGCTTTCCGATGCACTTCGGTAAACGTGTTCCCGCGATATCCACCATCGCAAATCGCGTTTCAAACCTCTGCTTTCATGCTCCTGAATCGAGTGTACGGATCAATGAAACACACAAACTACACGTGTATTCAGCCTTCTAATTGAAACTCTTTGTCGTAAGAGTCAAGATGAAAAGGAAACATCTTTTAGAAAGTTGTCACAATATTTTCTGATTTTCATTAAAGTTTAGTTTAGTTTCTTTGCTTCCCGAATATTATCTACGTCTAGTATTCTTGAAATAGCACGTTTACTTCCATTGATGATCCAGATTCTTTGGATTTTGCTCGATAAACAGCCACGCAAATTCGTCACGAAATACCTGGAAATTTTTTTTTTTTTTCGTTTGGTAAACATCAATTTTAACGCGTACGTTGTGACGTACGTGGTCTAAAATTAAAAGATCGGGTCTTCTTTTTTTTCAGTTTACAGCATTGTCGTGTTTACGAAAATGATTTTAACACGATTTCACCGTTAAAATAGTCGAAATTTTTTCGAGGAACGAGTGAAAATATCGCGGTAAATGTTTCAGCTGGGTTTATGGGAAAGGAAAACTTGATTTAAACTAATTCAATTAAAAGTACCGAAATACCTGAACACCTAAGTATAAAAGTAAGATATATATACAGAAACCGCGCATTCTAGACTAATCGTTGAACGATTTTGGTGTTCGTCGAAATATGTAAACACTTTGAAATGGATCGCAGTTTAGTCCTATCGTCGGTCCAAGGTTTATTTTGAATAGCAACGAACGATGGATGTGTCTGGTTGGTATCCGGGTTAATCCACTTGGGCTTCAATTTCTATTCTTGAAGCTACGCTCATCTTCTCTTTTGCTCTCTTCCTCTCTTCCCCTCATTGTCATATTATTTCGTTGTATCGCGAACATAGAAATTACAATATCTTTCTATATTGTAGATATTTGATTACAATAGACCACGTAGTGTAACGCTGTTAACAGTGTAATAGCTGGAGGTAAAAAATTAAACGAGACATTAATTTAAAAATTGTTTCGGTTTTGCTGTAATCTATCAGACAGGAGGGAAAGAAATGGATCATAGAAGCGTGTAAATTCTGTCCGTAACCTTGCTTGCAAGCTCTTTATTTTCATGTCACTGACACAAACAGAAGAGGGTAACGTGACGAGGGGTTACGCGAGTGTGTAAGGAACACATGTCACATATCCTCTGTATTTCGCTCTGTGCTATTTTCATACACTATCGTATGGAGTTTGAAACGAAAATTTGTAGGTCATAATTTTCGCAATATTTCTATTTGTCCATAAAAGAATTCTTAAATAGAAAGCAATTGTTGGTAGGTAATAGAAAAGAAGAAGGATTGTACGCGTCGTCGTTTGTCTGCGGCCGCGGCGTGCCGAACATTTCAAAATTATGGCCGAAAATAAAATAGTTGACCCAGTGCCCGAGCCCTGTATTCTTCCTTGCCTCGTTTTCGTGTCAGTGGCGCAAACACGCGACGGGTTTAACAGGGTTACACATCGAAAATCACGGCGCGGCACAGACCGTGGGGAGCGAAAGAAATGCATGTCGAGGTGCATGCGAGCTGCATGCGAGCTGCATTCTCGGCTCCTTCAGCGATCGTGAATTATTTTTAACGCGCTACGTGCATACATACATATGCGCAAGCCACTCGGCAAAACGTTCTTAGAATCGTGTCGCACGGGAGACTGGCATTCGCTGGGTTTCTTCTTGTTTGATCTTGACACGAATACGCCGATATAACCCGGTGACCACCAGTGTCTCTTCTGATCTCTGTCCCTTGCTCTTTCCTTCGTTCATCGCGTTGATCAAAATAAAATGGTGCTTCCTTGCTCGATCGTTTCCCTCATTTAAATCAGTGACAAACAGCAACAGTGACCGCGAAGAAGCGATGCACACATGCTTGCTACTTATGACAAGTGGATCTGGATCAGAAACAAACGAAAGAAGAATAAACGAGAGACAGAAAACAAAAGGGATAGGGTAGTGCGAAATAAAAGAAAGAACAAACGTGGCCACGTGAGCCTGGATGTCATTCAATCTCGTTCATCTGCCCTGCTGGAGCTGACAAAAAATATTGTTTGCCATTCGACGACACTTTTTCCTTCTATTCTACCATTCGCAGTTTGCTCGTTCAATGTATCCAGCGAGGAAAAAAAGACGGGTTCTTTTATAGCTGTTGGTGCACTCGTTTCCGATTTGTATAACGTTTCGATTCCGTGGTTTTCTCTCGTCGTAAGTTTATCACACCGTTGTGGGTTTCTGTCGTTTTTTAATTTTTCTACGAATACGTTTTCATTCAAAATTATTAATGATATTACAAGATGTTAACCGCTGACTAGAGAGAGAGAGAGAGAGAGAATCATCTCGCTTTCTTCGTTCGTTACGAAGCCTATGCGGGTAGAAATTGTGAAACAAACATTGTTACGCTTCGCTCGATTGCACATTCGGCCTGTTGCATTACGCAAACGTAGATCGATTAATCCTCGTTTACGAGCTCGGCTGTTTCTCGAGGATTCAATTCGATCGACGAGAACGATATTTAATCGCAAAACGCCCTGTTCGCGATACCCTCGAACCAGATATATTCGGGTCGACTGAATTTATGGGGATGCTTGAACACGTTTCCTTTGAAACGTTTCTCGGAACTATTACATATTTGTTTAGCGAATAGCTAAAAACGGACATGGTCGTTTCAACTTGCCGAATGAGATCCAAATATAATTTTTTTTCTCTCATTTTTCCACCCTTTCTTCAATGATTTATTACAATTTTGTTTTTACCATTTTTCTAACTTTGTTTCGATGAACGATTCAGTTGGTTCAAATATGTTTCAATAAAGGTACATATACGAGACAGAGATTAATGAAATTTTTCACGTTGATTGTTACGAAACAATCAATCTTAACGAGTGAACAGGGATGATAAATTAAAAAATGATCGATGAAAAAGATGAGAAGAAATATCATGGTACATGCACCAGTGGAGGACCGAAGGGTGGGAATCGCTAGAAAGATGAAGCTGAAATGAACAGCATGGCAGTATAATTATATTGCAGGAAATGTTCATCTTTTAAAAATGAAATACAAAATAAAATTTGAAAAATTGCAAATGATATTCCGTAAAATCGCGTAATTACTTTTTCAACGAAAACGAGTAACACGTTTCATAATCGTGTACCAGCCGTTGAACATCAACTGTTGAAGGATATTGCAGTTGCAGTTGTGCATCGTGTCAATGCTGGGACAGGTCGAAAATTTGCGGTGTATTATCGCGGAGGGTGGTGGGCTGAGGGAAATATGGAAAAGCTACGCATTCTTGACGTGTCTGAAACGAGAAATTCCAAGTGGCAGTGTACGATGGCTCGCGGTTCGCGGCTGGCTAAATACAAACTTGTCCTGCTGCCAAGTAAAGCCAATTACTGTATAATACTGCTAGCTTCGTTGGTAGTAACTCTTTCACTGGAACACGAGAAACGAACGAAGGGATGTTTGTCTTCGAGACCTTGCCTATCCTAGAACGATCAATGTTTTGCGTGAAAATTTTCTATAAGTAGTTGACGAATTTCATTTGATCAGAGGCTGCAATCAGAGGGTGCATTATACGGTGGCAGAAGGAATATCAAATTAATCTGACCAGCTCGTACCATCTCGCATGTACACGTGGCTTGTGCACACGGATGAAATTTCACTGATTAACAAGGGATAGGTAAACACGCGTCTATCAACGACCGGATACGGATATGTGCTTGCTGTTTTATGAAGCTTCCTCGTGTTTGGTTTGATAATGGGCTAACTGTGCATAATACAACTTTAAATTATTCATGATCGAGTGAATGTCGTGATTAGCAGATATTTCGAAAAATGAATACAGTTAATTATTATTCTTGCATAAATTAGATTATTTCCTAGTATAGTATTTTAATTAAATTATTAACTAAAGTAAGAATAACTAACTGAATGCTAATTACTTAAGTTTTCAAATTCTTACGAACCAACTATTTTACAAAATCATATAAAATATTAAATTATTCATCGATTCATTTACTCTGGCGCAATAAACAGTTACTCCTGTTAGAATCAATAATGTCGTTCATTATTCATCAACCGAGGAAAATGAAAATGAAAAGGAAAAGGGAGTACTAATTAAGAATCATTAGCTGTCCAAGAATATAATTAATAGCCAAGATATTCACTACCCTACTAAGAACATCTTTTTTACAATTTTTCTTTTTTATTCTTGCTTCATTATTCTTTTTCACTTGAAAACTGTTCCAACTAAATGAACCTTCGCAATCTTATTAATTACAATTATTTAATTCAACATTCAGCACAAGGTTTTATATTTTATATTAAGCTTCTTTTGTCAAACGACGGATTTTATTCAATATCGGCACAAAGGAGCAACTGAATTCTTTTTTTCTTAAATGATCAAAGAAGATTTCCCATGAAAAATAATAATCTATAATAACGTAGATACATCAAAAGATTTTTCCTTACTTAAAGCGCAGTCTCGATTTTTCATAAAGTAGTTCGATAGTCTTCTTCCTTTCTTCCCTTTCTCGTTGTTTTCGTGCTTGTCGCGACAAAGAAGGATCACAGCCATTAAAATGATTGCTTTCTTCTCGCTTGGGATTGCTAACTTTTACTCTTGCCGTTGCTCTCATTGTAAACTCAACAAAGAAAAAAAGTAAATCAAACACGATAGAAGTAAAAATTTCTGTATTGGTGTACGCGTGTTGGGAGTTGAACCGTCTGAAATTTTTCGTTCGATGAAGATATTAGTTCTGATCATTTGGAACACGATTGTTAATCGATAATCCATCGTTAAACTACTCGATCAATTAATCACTTGCATCGATAAATTGCTTTGTAACGTCGGAGACTTGTATCCCCATTATCGGTGCGGACGAAATTGTTATGGAGCGGTGTGAAATGATCGATCGCTATAGTTCTGGAAACTGCAACGATCCGACAAGGTCGGCACGATGTTCACCAATGTAATTCGCCCTCAGGATTATACAGATTCTCTCTGTGAACCTAACGATACATTCCATTCAAAATTTTCCATCCTTTCAAGTGGTATTTCCACTGGCACGCGATATTTCGAATTCTGGGTTAAGGATTTATGAATGGAAGTTGCTTATTATCGTGGACATTTCTTTGAAGTTTTGTCTTTTAAATTTGAACGTTTTACATCGGAATCGATATGTAAATTCGCGTCGATATCAAGTAAAAAAGAAAGGAATCTCGAATGACCAGAACGTGGTCGAGTTGCGACCGCAAATGATCGATATTCAGCGTGTGCCGCGGAGAATTTAAAATTTTCGTAGCGGTTCAAGTATCGTGAATTGATGGAAACTTTTCTCGTCCACCAGAAGGGGGGGACAACAAAAGCCATTTCATGGAAATTACCGCACCAGGGAATAATGGCGAACTTTTAAGGATTTTTCTCTTTTTTTTCTGTATTCCTATTCTGTATATTCGTGGTGCTTTTATCATTTTCGAACAGAAAATTATGCATTTGAAACGTATCGAACGTGACAGGATGATATAAAATGGTACGGTTAAAATTCAGATGTCCGAAAAGATTTGAAAGGACATTGGACAAGCATCGTTTATCACCAGGAAGAGAGCAATTGATAAATAAACGAAGAAATGAAAAAAGTGGAAGAAGAAATCAGTTATCATGATTTACGAAAAATAGATGGGTTTGCGTCGGTGGGTGTCTAATTGCAGAAAATGTAAAGATGTCAAGGCTCGACACGCGGCTGGGCATCGTAAATCGTGAACGAATAATTTTTTTCGCGTCGCGGGTAAACAGAACGGAGACTCAGCGAAAAAGTTTCGCTGTCGGCGATAGCAGCGATTCGAAACGAAAATAAATTCGCCGGACATTGGGAACGGAGCCAATCCAACCGAGAATACATTCGAAATTTATCGCGGAACGTTCCGTTCTTCCGTCTACCAATAGTTTCGCTCTCGATCGAGTACCGGAAGTCGATCGTATCTCCTTAACGATCAGCGGAGAGGAATCGGGAACGCTTAGACACGCGACCGATCCCCGTGGGAACCGACGATCCTGTGGGATGGAAAACCGTAGGTACTCCTGGTGAATTTTCAAGAGAGGATTACTTGGAAAATTATTTTCAGATTGTCCAAGATTTTTCTTCCTTCCTTTCCCTTTGCCTATATTTCAAAATTTCATTCAATGGAATTTATTCTGGTTTAATCGATAAAAATTATTCCTTTTCGATAAACTCGTGGCGATGGTAAGTTTAATCAGCTTACGTTTATCGTGGCCGGTACAATTGATGGGCGAAAGAAGCTTATGGAATTTTCTTGCGTTTACAAGGTATTTCTGGATAAACCTGGTCGGGGTTGATGTCCTTTTACAGACCAGTCGATAAGCTTCACGGCTCTAGATCGTAGTTTGCCAATTCCTAACATTCCTATCCGTTTCGAATGACTTACACAATCTATCTTCAGCTATACATAGTTTGCATGTAATCGAAGAAACGTGAAAATCCAAACTGGTCCTCTGTGACTTGTTATTCATTTTTCTGGTTTCGCGAAACAGAAAATAATCTTTCACCTCGTGGTCCTTCATCTCTTATCGAGTCAGGCCGGAAAATTGGCTGCCAGGTAAATTACTGACGGCTCTGCATATTATCGATTGAACGAGGTGGCGCATCAATTTGCAACGTTGCTCGGAAATATGGGGGAGGCGAGGGTTGAGGGTTAAAGGTTGCTCGTTTTTCATCCTCCCGCGGCTACCTTTAAAGGGATGGTCAGCCGAATCTCATTAAAAATGGAAGTCGATTGATTCAGGACTCGGGATGTCGCTTGAACGTTGGATCGGAGATGTGTCTGACTTATCGCTGAGACATACTACTTCTTTCCAGATATCACGCTATCCAACAGCCAGTTTCAAGAGAACGTTAATTTAACGTCAGGATAAAATAGGTTATTAATTTGTATAATCGTGAGAAAAATGCAGCGACAGTAATTATCCGGGTATTAGATAGCTTAATTGTCGGATAGAAAGCAGGGAATGAAAAGAAAGAACTCGTGGGAAAACAAAAAGCTCGGAATAAAATCGGAGATTAAAACTCGCGCTTGAAATTTCATTTTAAATATTCAGAATGAAGATTTTTGATTTGTATCAGAATAACAGCGAGATACTCTCTGTATCGAACGCGTGAGAGTTACGATATTACGAGACGAAAATAATTATTTCGCATCGTTCGTTTTTCAATCGCTCATCAAAACGTTTCAAGTACGATCAAATGAAATGTCATTTTTCAGAACAATTTTTTTTTCAATCAAATTGGAATCCACCACGATCGTCGAACAGCGAAATAGGTGTATAGAACCGTGACATAATTTATATAAATCACCGGTTTGTGTCCGGTGAGCTTAAAATTGATGTTTTCATGCATTGGTTAAGTTATCGGGATTATCGATATATGTATGTACCATGAACACACATAAGTACGGGAGAAATTCGTTTGCATGGAACGAAGGAATTTTTAATATGTTGAATTTCCGGGAAACTAGTCGAGTCGGATAAGGTTTCCGTTAACAGCCTAGCCGGTTAAAGCGTTTTATTAAAACTGGAGAGAAAGAGTGGTATGCCGAGAAAATAAGGGGTATATTAAGCGTGTTGAATTTAGTTCTTTGTAAAGTGTTACTGCAAGTCTAAACTGATTTGCCCTTTAACGAAGCAATTACGTTCCTTTATCTTTAACACCAACACCACGAGAGCTTTTATTTTATCAGACACGATAATTTCTCTTTGTACATATAAATTATATGAAATTTTCCAAACGCATTTTCAAAATAATACAGCACTTGGGAAAGCTTAGGTGCGAATTTTACGTAAGAATTACAACTCCGCTAATTGTCACGCAAACATTCCACTGTATAAACGAAGAGACACCACGTCTCTCGACGATTTAACAAGCATCTCGTGCCAGAGAAATGAACGACCTCGTGTTGGCAAAGGGAAGCGTGCTCTTTGAAGGGTCAAGAAAGAAAGCAAAGCCTTCGGAAGCGGTACTCTTCCAAGTTTCAACGTCGATCTATCGATCAGTCCCAACCGAATATGTATTCGTTCGTGTTTACTCTGAGGATTTCACAGCCGCGAAAGGGACGACTTTTCTTTATTTCCTTCGCGATTGTATCCAGTCTCGTAATTTTACGTCCGTGGAATACGGTATGTATTCTGGCTTCGGTTCAAGCCTTTACTTTGCCTCGAAAGGGTGAAAAGGTAGATGGAAATTTAGGTGGAAAGGTTTTTAGAAGAATTTCGTGGAATTTCCAGAGATTTCAGGAGATTTCTAAATAAAATACATTATTGTCTATGAGTTTTACGCTAGAGAAAAGTAATAAAGGATAATTTTTCAAAGGTACGATCGATGAAACCTTTAATCAAAATAGTGAAATTAGATGATTCGCGGTGGGAAAACTTGTCACGGATACCGGGAGCAAATTTCACTATGGGTCGTTCTGAAATTCATGGAAGTTCCTCCTTTCTCCAGGATGACATTCACGGATCACTCGTATTACTTGCATACTGATCGGGTTCGACTCGCCTCCAATCTGTCCCCGATCACAGAGGAAAGTTCCTCGATTGAAGAGGATTCGATTGGAAACCACTGACACTGCTTCTTCTTCTTTTTCTCTTTTATTCGACTTCTTCCCTTCGGAATCTTTCATTCTTTATTTCATCCACGAAATTCTGCTAGCTATTCTTTTTCCGACACCAACCAAGTGACTGTTCCTTTGAAAGGGTTAAAAAAGACAAAGGGCTAGATTTCATCTAGTCTAACCTGGTTTTCTGATCGAGATAAATGCTGGACGGAACGATTTAAATTCATGGAACAAAGAAAGTGAACGTCACCTTTTTCGGCTGACAATGAGTTTCTTCATTCTCTTTTCTTCCACCGTGATTCATTTAAATCGAGTACGAGTTGGGTAAAATTTGAGTAAAAATTGGGTACGAGTGTTTTGTAAGAAATGGTACAATGCTTCCGGGGACTTAAATATTTCTTTAACCACCGAATGACAGGTGGCTGAACTGTCTCTATAGAGAAAAAAATTGCAAGTAATTGCAAGGAATGTATGCGATATGGCGTGGTTGAGTGAGTTTCCTTTAGCACGCGTGCCGATATTGTTTGCAAAGCCTTCGTAACGGGGTTGATAACCCTATCCTAACTGTAATCAGCGCCAGCTTGATGCTAGTCAACCGTTATCAAACAGCCTATGAATACTCATACCACCCACATTGCAATGCCTCCTAGTCTCTAAATCGGCTTGTTTAAACACCATCGTTTCCTTACCAAAGGCATCAATTTTCCTGTTAATAATTCATCCATACCTCCTTCAGATTACACAGAGGTGTTTAAATTATTAAGTTAACGTTCCAAAAATATTCCATACCGTGATATTTGTTAAAATAGTAAATAATGTTGAACGATCGAGGATAGAGGTAGAAGAGTTCGAATTTATTTGTTCGTCGTTCACAAAAGCTAACTTGCCTAGCCGTTTCAGCAACATATGTAGAAACATCGTGAACGAAGGAAAGTTTGAAATTCAATTGATGAGTTTAATGAATGAAATTTTGAAAGGTGAACCGAGCGGTTGTTGGGCAATTTCCAATTGAATTTCCCATGGAAATAGACCACTTTTCCATGCCGTCTGCACCCTGCACACATGAAAATATGAATTATTATGAAAAACATGTCGAGCATAAATATTTAAAACATTTTAATATTAACCGTGGTAGTTGGAGTTGAGAGTACGCGTGCCAAGAAGAGATGTTCTTTTGATCAGAAAGATGTCGATAAAACGCGTCGTAAAAGAATTTATTTTTGGCCATGTTCGTTCTTGAATTTTTCCATCCTCAGACGTAATCGTAACAGAGGATATCGATTATTGTAGACACGTCGACCGAAAGCTTGCTTTCTGTTGCTGACAGGTATTACCTAATCATTTGGATTCGATTTGGACGGGAATTGACCGTGGAATTATTTTCTGTGATCATTAAACTTCACACCAGTTGTCAAGTCAGATGGAAATGAATGATATATATCTATTGAAATAATATTTAATTGCATCAGCATTGTCAGCAACTTGTTTCTATTTTGAAAACTAATTTGATCCATGAGATTAAGTTTCGCGTGACTGGCTCCCTTCACGAAAATTAAATTCATTCGCTGTGTCGTGTTACTGGTGGCGTAACACGTTCAGGGAAATCATCGAGCGACGATGAAACACCTTAGACAGTCGTTCGAGTCACGTTAAAAGCAGAGAACAATAATGCCTGCTGGCTGAAAACGTTTAAAAGGGGTTCCATGAGATTGACAGACCGTGAAAGGATCGTGAAAGGACCGTGAAAGGACCGTGAAAGGACCGTGAAACTGAAGACAAGGAATGAGGGAAAATCTGCAAACATTGAAAATCAAATAACGAGTTGTCGAAATAACGAGTTTATACATATAATACCATCGAAATGGTGTACTATCAATCGGGTTATTCGGTAGTAGATACTTAATTCTCTTTTCAACGTTAGAGAAAAGGATGGTGTTACGACCTCCTTAGTAATCAACCACCGATGGTTTACAGTACAAATTACAGTGCATTGGTCTGATTTGAAATTCTGGCGCTGAATCAAACAAATTCCTTTGAATGGCTGCTGATTCGTAAGACCGAGTTGTGATTCAATAAGAAATTAAGTTACACCTTTGAGACGTGGCGTGAGCTCTAATAATCTTGATTAGAGGACCCAGATTTCTACCATAGACAGATGACTCGTTTGTAATTTAAACGGCGAAATTGCAAACGCTTGTTTCGTAACGTTACACTAAAAGTGGATATATGCAGAGTTAATATCAATCTATTCGCAATCCATATTTCGTGTATTCGATGGTAATTGCACACCTGTCGAGCTGTACCGCAAACATGATTATTCAAACCACATGGCAAAGTACGTTCTAAACATGGCAAATCGAAAACGTGCTTACTTTAAATATCCATAAATTGTTTGTGAAAGAGCTTACAAATGAATGTTGAAAAGGTAAAATAAAAGAAATTCTCATCATCTTGAAGCTGTTTGACAAAAAGGCCGATCGTGTCTCGAAGGAAAGTGTTTTGTTGGGTGAAAAGGGATCGAACATGAAAATTTCTTAGGCCCGTGTCGTCAAACAAAGATGAAACCCTGCTGTGTCGGCGATCCTGCTAGATATAATGAAGCACTCATGCTTGACAAAGGTATTCGATGGGATCGTATCGATCGACCGTCATGAAATACGAGACTAAGATGATGGTTCACAACACGACCCATAAATCTTGGTCACGTCGCATCATCTTCAAACGTCAGAAATCGGAACATTGTCGAACAGAGTTTTCCAACGAAAAGAAATTGAAAAAGAAAGAATTTTCCTATAAAAGAGAAGAAGAAGAAGAAGAAGAAGAAGAAGAAGAAGAGAAAAAGAAGATAAATAGTACGAGTACAATAGAAAACTCTGAAACGGTGTTGTTGGTAATTTTGTCTAAAAGCTGCCCATCCACAAGTTTTAGGGGTGAACGCTAAAAGATTAAAGAAAACAATATTCAAGATCAAAGTTTGCCCATAAAGGGTGGTAAATGATGTATTGTTTATGGAAGAATATCATGTTGCATTTGTTCGATAAACGTTAGATTGGTTAAAATAATAATTTTTATTTGAATTACCATTTTAATTGACAAATTAAGATTATAAATGTAATATTCTAAAAATATCCACTCGCAGAAAAATAATATAATTATTATGTCTGAATGAAGAGTTGAAACGAGATCTTTCTCTATTATACGAGGCGAATTTTAATTACAAAAGTAGAAACTCATTTACTCGGTGAAGCTTCTCCATCCATTCAAGTTCGTCTTCGGTCGCAGATATTTAAAACTCACCCCTTTCGTTTGAAAAGGGGTGAAAAGCTTGCACCCTGGTTTCTTTAATGAAATTGTTCAAGAATCGTATTCAGTGCGTTACCTACCGTATTCATCGTCACATTTGAAACAAGTATCACCGATACGAACAGTCATTTTCTCAATTTATAAAATTTATAAAATTTATAAAATTTATAAAATTTATAAAATTTATAAAATCGACAAATCTTATTTGAAGAAGGAATTAACTAAATTCCTTTACTTGTCAGCCTCGAGACAATGTTGCACCCTGTAGTTAGAAAAAGAAATGTTATTGATCAAAGACACGCGTCAAAGATCGATCAATCACATTGGTGTCAAAGTACTATACATTTCGAGGCTGATTTTACTTGCTCACCTTTACTTCGTGTCGATTCGAAACTTCAAAGTCACCGCAGAATTCCAAGCCCGGTTAAACGACCTATCCTCCCACCCCCAACCCCGGGGGATGAACGGGGTGGAAGGAGGAATGTGTTTGCTCTTTGTACCGTGTCATCCACAGGTGCTATCGAAATAATACCGTTTCGTACTCGAATTCCAGGAATTTCCCGATACCTTTCGTGGAGCAATAATTTAAATATTTTAAATCACGAAAATATACGCGTGCCACCGACATTAGATTACCTCTGTGAAATGACAAGAAACTGTGATCCTTTAATTATTTCCAGCTACGTAAACGAATACCGACAGGTTTTATTAACTTAGCGCCACCTTGCTACCCCGATCGATGGAATACCACTGTATCATCGAATACGTTCTGAAGCCTTTGTTCTCCTAATTACATAACAATGCTTATAGACAGGCGAAACCACAGAATGAAGTACAACAGTCTCATTAGCCTTTATCAGCGTTCGATAACCGCAAGAAAGCTGCGATGACAAAGTGATGTCCTCGCTGTTGTTTCATCCTACGGCTAACATTATTATGTGTTTTATTTGCAGTTGCATCGCATATTGAATTTCGTTCGAAATTTAGATAAAATTTTAGAAGAGGGCTATTTCTTATTTCGGTAGGATCCACCTTGATACCCCGTCATCAAATACTCGTGTCTCTTCCAATTCATCGAGCTAAATGTTCCTGTCATTTCACCCCTGCCGTTTGATCAATTGTTCATTGTACTCACCGTTTGCAATAAAGGAGGAATTATCGATAAACTAGCACGCAGGAAATTGCAGGCTTACGAAATTAATGCTACGACGATAAAACATGCTGGCTCGTTTTAACACGTTCAATTGCTGGGCGATAAGATCACTTCCATAAAATTAATGTGAACGAAAATTGAAAGAAGAACAATTATATAGTCTGGTATTAATAAATTTGAAAAATTTATGGTATTTCCTTTGACGTAAAATTGATTTGATGGAAGTGGAACGTTTGCAAGAACGACTTGCACCTCAGACAGAAGCGAAGTAAATCTAATGAGAATTTAATGATGCGATTCGGTTGCTCGTGAACTCGGAAAATCGATGGATATCTGTTCTAGGTAAGTGGCAAACGCGAACTGACAATTACTTCACAGAAATAACTTTAATGATTCATAGAAATGTATGAAATCATTTTTCTTTCTGTTACTTGTCATTAATGATTCTTTCATAAATTTAAAACATATTTTTTGTTCGTTCATAATGGCCTCGTAAGAAGTTGAAAATTGACGTGCCGATGTTTGCTTCTTCATGCTCCAATTTCGACTGTTACTTATTGGAACGTGACAACGTTCCAGGAAACTCATGAGATTTTATACTCCGCAAAGGATGTTTATGTGCACTCGCGGGCCAGAGTGACCCAGTTTCCAACAGTCTTCTAACACAATCGGATAACACATCTAGGCTGATGATCTCGTTGGATAATAAAAATGATTTCAAACTGGTCATAGATTTACCGGATAAATTAAATGTTAGACGAAATTTCATTTTTATTTACTGGAATTTTTTGGACGTGCCTTTAATCACATCGAACAATTAAATTTCGCGATGAGACACAAGCAGAGTTCATTTTCCGTTGTCAAGAAATCAAGCTGAAGGAAAGAAACGAAGCGGAAAGAAAATTTCCTCTATTTTCTTCCCGTTCATTTCGTACGAATGTAAATTTATGCTAATGTTTGTTATTTCCATTCTTATCTCGTATTTCGTATTTTCGTCGCCGTCGTTGACCGATCGATATTCGACGCTCCTATTTTCCCCTATATCTTGTAATATGTACCAGTATTCGTTTTCAGAAATCATTTTATTCTCTGGTATTTTCGTTTGGAATATGTAGGAAATCACGAACAAGCACGTAATGAAATTTCGTCTAACTTTCGAGCTTTCGAACTGTGACATTATCGAAAACCACATAGAACTGGAAACTGGCTTCTGACGGTTCAAATAATTTTCCAACGAGAGAAACGGAATGGAAGAAAACAGAATGTACAATGTTAGAATAACATTCTGCAACATTAATTTGTTGCCTTCTTTTTTTCTGTTTACAGCCACGGAAGAACTGGGTAGCAGTATGAGCACCACCCTACCCTCGGCACCGACAGAACTCTCGCAATTCCCAAAGCTTTGCGAGCTACGTCGAAAGTTTCCTGTTCTATATCGTGTCGAGTTTCAGGTAAGGACAATAAATCCCTCTTCGACCGTTCTCTAAGCTTATTTCTCGCTTTCGATAAGCTTGCCAACTTTTCTTCCAAGTTAACTAAATATTCGAGTGATTAGGAATGATTGTCGCGAAAGAGATAGGTAGAGAAGGTAACTGATATCTAAGATCTAACTTTGGCATCGTGTAGCAAGACGATTCACGGATTGTCAAACGATTATTCGAAATGACGTATCTAATATTGCCAAGTCCATTAAATTGCACGAGGACAATCGTTTCTATTTCACGTGGTAGCAAACGAACGCATGGCGTATTAGACTTTAGAGAGTAGGAAATGCCTTGAAGGTAGGCAGACAGCCAAGACGATACGACGGGAAGAGAGAAGACGACATCCAAGAGACAAAGCGATCCCACGAGAATAGGTGGAGAATATCGGTTTCTCATTAGACTGCCATTTTCGTGTACGAATTCTAGACCACTCATTTGGAGACATAGAGTAGCTTCTAACATAGAGCAGAACAGACAGACGTATTACGTATACTCAAAGTCCCTTTAATCTAAATAAATTCACTCCCATGTCTCTGTAACGAAGCTGTTACATGGTTAATATTTTAATTACAGACAGCAACGAAAGTGGAAACACATTCGTGCAGACACGCCACGAAACCAGCGAATAAAGAAAAAAATCAGAACCAAAAGTGTATTCCTTGTAAGTAATTTATAGAATTGTATAGTAGTGTATAGTGCAAAAAAAAAAGTGCAAATTTTAATTTCCCTTTCTGTACGCAGACGATTATAACAGGGTGGTCTTAGATACGATCGAAGGCGAACCAGATTCCGATTACGTTAACGCATCTTACGTAGATGTGAGTAAAATATGTATCTACAAAAATATACCAGATCGAACTTCTCTATTTTTATCTCTACCCTTTCGATCTCAAGGAAATTCAATTATTAATTTACGAGATGTTAACGATCCTTTCTACAAAACTTTTATACGCTTCTTAAACGAAAGCTGCACGAAATTCCTTGCGAGGATCGTTGCTATCGCGTCGAATTATATTAAAAAGGTCAAGATCAAGGTTCACCGTAATAACGGCAATTTGGATATGATATTGCGACGGCAACATTTCAATAATTCATAATCTGTATTTCCGAAAATATTATCGCCATCGAAGTACCAAGTATTCGTATACCTGGAGGACTTAGACACCGAATAAAAGTAGCGGAAAAAAGAAATATACATATGTATACAATTTTGGTATCGATTAGCCATTACACAATATCGACACAATTTGAGTAGAGTGTATGTACCGAAATACACTTGCATTGGATACGCGAGAATACTGCAGGTTGTCGAAAAGTTCACTTTATCGTCGTCTGGATATTGTTTCAGAGTATATTGAAACCAAATGCTTACATCGTGACTCAGGGACCCATAGAGAACACGGTAACAGAATTCTGGCGAATGGTTTGGCAAGAGAAGGCATGCTGCATCGTGATGCTAACAAAAACATTCGACTTCATCAAGGTGAGAAATAATATGTTAATAATATGCATAAAGAATAGGAAGAATCCTTATAACACCGAAAGGAGCATGAACGCAATTCTATTATTTTCATTGTTCATTTCTGAATAACGAAAACTGATTTTCGAACAGCGCTATGTCATTTTCAGTGTGATATGCATTCGTATCTGTCAAACGATAACCAACGAATCGATTTCAGGTGATGTGCGTCCAATATTGGCCCGCAAGCAAAGACAAGGACGAAGAGTATGGTGGTATCGGGGTTTCCGTGTTGAAGGAGGAGGAACTGGCCAATTTTCACATACGAACGATAAAGCTGTACAAGAAAAATGAGAACGACGTGAGTGCACTTTTCACAGATTCATTTGGTACACGTGAAGCGGTGCGCGTTCGATATAAACGTGTCAAGCATGTTTATCTATAGGGTGTGAAAAGCTTTGAAAATTCTTCTCTTAACGCACTACCTCTCGATGCGTCGATCCATGGTAAATTTACTGGCAAATGCCGCTCTATTTCATTCGTAAAGAACGATCCTTCATCTCCATATAGATTTGCTCGAAATTTCGTTGTATAATTCATTAGCGCAAAATCTCCGATACGATGTAAGAAAGTCCGGTCTGGCAGGAACTCGCGCAAACGCGAAACTTGTCTCACCAACTGAAAAGTAGTCTGCTACGCAACACTGGAATTGAAGATAGAAGTTGGTAAAAAGTTGGTGGAATTAACTAGAAAGGAACTACTAGTCTTGCATCGTTGAAACTAGGTAAATGTAAAACTATAGAGGATAATGGGATGATAAGTTTACTCGGACCACCGTTACGTAAGGGTTAATTTTGTTAGCTCGCCGGAAATGAAATGAAATGAAATGAAATGAAATGAAATGAAATGGAATGAAAACAGACAGGGTGGTTCCCCGTGTTACGATCAGCCATTAGATTATTTTTGCCATTAATTATTATTGGTAGGTGTTAAAATTTGGATCGGTGGGCTAATCCATGACACTAGTTGAACCTTAGTTATAAGTTGTAAAGCAAACAGGGTTAATAACGAACCCGTTATCAAGTCAGAGTATCGGATAAAACTCGTGGTCACCGGCCAGTTGGTAATTACAGGAAAGCAACGTGTTTGACGAAGCGTTAATACATACTCGCTCGTAAAGTACTCGCACGAAACGCGAGAACAGAAAATAGCACGTGGCAGCTCGTTAACGTCGCGTGTTTGATCTTTGTCGGTCAGTTCGTCGTGAACCATCAAACATTAACGCGTCCGGTTGAATCAATCTTTACCAGAGTGTCTAGTGAACGCAACACGATAATTGCTGGCAAGATTTACCGACGATAGAAAATTCAATGCAACTGCGACTCCTCTGTTCCGTGAATAGCAACTTGTGCATTATTGCGAGGAAGACGGTGACAGTTAAACAGAGCTAAATTGTTAATCTCGAGTCGAACAATATTGTAGCAGACAATACGTTCGCTGTAACTCAAAGTACTTACTGTATTTGAATATACATATACCAAGTTTAGGTAATTTAACTTGGAGAACTTTACCTTTGAACCTCTTACAGGTGATTTAGAGCTATAAATCTATAAGTTTTGCTGTTTATGTAAATACGTAACGTGTAGAAATTGTCTGGCAATTTCAGGAAATCACAGAAGAAAGAACACTGTTGCAATTCCATTACACGGAATGGCATTCGCATACGTGTCCTTTCGGAAATGCAGTTTTAGAATTTCGTCGACGAGTCAGAGCCGTGGTCGGATCCACTATAAAGAACGAGTCAGGTCCTATGGTGGTGCATTGCAAGTAAGTGTTCATTTCCTAATGGAAACATAATAAATTTTAAATATCCAATGGAGACCTTCTGCTATGTTGAATAAAGTGACGGTGGTGGAAGATCAGGAGTGTACTTGGCGATAGATGCAAATATGGAGTTGGCCGAAGAGGAGGACGCTTTCGACGTCTTTGGATACTTGAAGAAGTTGCGGCAAAGCAGAAGAGGTCTCATCGAGAACTTGGTGAGTCATTTGATCGAGGTTAAAACTTGATTTTCAACGAATTTCTTTAAAATTCGTTTGCAGAACATTTTTTGTCTATTTAGGAACAGTACAAATTCGTGTACGACACGCTAGAAGAGTTCGTAGTGTGCGGTACCTCGTGGTTTCCGGTTTCCGAATTATCGCAACGTCTCAAGCAAAAGAGTATAAAAAATCCCATAACCAAGATGAATGAATATCAACGAGAATACCAGCAAATTTGTAAGCAAACGCCACGTTTCACGATCGGTGATTGCGCTGGCGGACATAGAGCTGATAATAGAGAAAAAAATAGGGACGTTCTAGTAGTGCCACGTAAGTTTTCACCAATGGGAATATACATATGCATCTTTCGTGCACGAGTAAAATATGAAAAGGAATCTCGTGCTCGTTTTATTTATGTTATACAGTTTAATGATGATTTAATGTTTTTCACTTTAGCCGACAACTTTCGACCATACCTCACCAGCTTCCAGGGTAACAGCTACACTGACTACATAAACGCTGTTTTTGTGGACGTAAGTTTGTTAATTCATTTTTTATGTAATATTGTATACTAAAAAATATAACACTCCTGTGTCTACTATTCTTCTAATGTCTCGCGAGTTGTCACGGGTAAATATCTATATCTTTGCTAAAAGTACATTCTCGACAGGGCTATACGAAACCCAGGGAGTACATTGTAACGGAATGGCCACTTCGACACACGTGCGGTGAGTTCTGGTCCCTGGTTTACGATTACGAGTGTGCAGCCGTGGTGGTACTCTGCGTACCACCCCCAGGCTCCACGAATTTCCCCAGCTTTTGGCCCGAGGGAAAACATTCAAAGAAATACGGTCCTGTATTTACGATTGATCACATCAGTCACAATCACTATACGAACATCAAAACCTGGGTGAGAAGAATTTCTGATAGCTTTTTCAGTTGTTATTTTTCTATTTTTGCCTCTACCTCTGCCTTACAAGTAACAATTTCTTTCGTTTACTTTTTTTACCTAATTCTAAGTATTTCACTATGGTACCGATTGTATACTATTGTAAGTATAATATGGTTTTAGACACCTGTGAAAAGAATTATTCTGAAGGTAATTCTAAATAAAAATGAACGTACCTGTAGCCTTCGCTTTGGTATCGATAGGCTATCTAATGTTATGTATCTAAGAAGTGTTGATACTATTATATTATACATATGTAGTAAGAACGGTCCTATAAAAATCCAATTTTTTTGACAGATTTTCAGGATAAACAAAAAAATAGTATCACTGACCGAGCTAATGGCTGGAGTGAAAGCTCCTCCGAAGACGGTTCAACTGTTCCAATTGACTTGTTGGCCTATGGGCCACAAGGTTCCAACGTCGACGAACAGTTTGGTCGAGCTGATGAACATGGTCGAAAGGTGGAGGCAACGAACGGATTATGGACCTGTAGCTGTGGTTTCACCGGATGGCAGAAGTCGTTGCGGCGTGTATTGTGCCGCAAATGCGTGTATAGAACAGGTCATTCAGCACGGGGAAGTGGACATTTTCCAGGCGGTTAAAACCGTACGCAGGCATAGGCCTCAGCTCGTAGAGAACATGGTAAGTGGTCGTAAAGAGCAAAAGTTATTAGCTCCTCAAGATTGAAGCTATAACCAAGTAGATACATATTAACCTTAAGCCTGAAACAATGTTAAATGCACCTTGCAGACCGAATACAAATACTGCTACGATCTGGTGCTGCACTACGTGCTACACTACCTGAACAAGGACATGAACGAGAAAAAGTGAGAAAGCGAGTTGAGGGACGAGCTGTGGTTTATCGAGTTCGGTCGTGGGGCGGCTTTGCCGTTAACGCCGGAAGAGGCCCCGGCGGATGGTGAACCTATGGTGCCCTGCGCTCAGGGTCGTGTCGTGGTGGAGACAGCAAGACCAGCGCCACCATACTTTGCCATGTGTTCTAGCTACCGTAGACAAGTGACCGGTATAACCGGTATAACCGGTATAACCGGTATAACCGGTACGCCGATCGAGATAGTAGCGAGTGTATCTGGGACTACGTCAACGAATGCCACACAAACGGATCAGCAGTCGACATCGTCAGGCAGCAGGGGTGCTATAAGTAAAAATACGATGATTGCAGGCCACGGTAGCGCAGCGAGGCCGGAAGAGCTTGGCGTAACACCGTGGTACCTAGAGGATTATCCGACCATAGACTCCTCGCCGGGACCTACGGGTGATCGGAGCTCGTATCCCTCGTATTCTCACGTCGACACAGATGCCGTGGTAAAGCCAGACGTGATCTCGACGAGGAACAGTAGCTTCGAAACCGAGTTCCCACGTCCTCCCGTCAGCACCGTGCCTAGAAAAGCTTATATGGACTTGAGAGACGCCATCGCTTTGTTGGACGAAACCTGTCCGAATCAGGAACCCAGTCCGTCCCTCACACCGAGAACACCGAGAACTCCACTGACGTCGCATCCGCGAAACAAAAGGGCCAGATCCAAGAGTAGCGACAACTCGTCGAATTACAGTAACGAAAGATTGAGCGATCGTTCGTTCGAAAACCCGCGAGCACAGGAGAAGGAGAAGGAGAAGGAGAAGAAGCGACCATTCTTGAAGAAGATCGGTATATCCAAGACGGAGGACAAGCCCTTCCTGGCGAAGCTGGCACCTAAGATAATAGGTAAGCCGTACTTGGAGAAGATCGGGCCTAGCAAAGCTGTCGAGAAGCCTTTTCTGGACAAGATTGGCTCATCGAAGACGTTGGACAAATTCTTTTTCGAGACCCCGCGGTACGAACGAAAAGGCGAAACGCCAAAGGCAGACGAAGTTGAGAAGATTGCGGAAGCAAAGAAACCAGAAGAAAAGAAGCTTATCAAGATGGATCACCAGTCGTTTGACGTCGAAAGAAGACGATCCGGCAAGGGTCATCTGTTGAAGATGTACTCGTTCGAAACGGAGGATCTAGAGTCCACGGTTCAGGTGAAGGATCATATTCGAGATCCTCTTCGAGGCGCCTCTCTAGACGATGTCCTCGACTCGGGTCCGAGCTCTCTACCACTGGAAACCATAACGGACGAACCATCGCCACCACCAAAGGTAAAAACGAAAGAACGAACCGCGAACGGTGTCGAGCTTTTGAAGTGCCGCGTTACAACCAGCGAGGAGATTATTTTCTCCGGCGGCAGCTATGGCTCGGATAAGGAATCTAGCAGCTGGGGCAATTCGCCGAGAACGAAATGGCAATCAAGAAAAGACACTGGTACGCCAATAACGCCTACTCGTCGCAAAGTTATTCAAAGTTGTCGACATAGCGAAGACAGCGTTCCTAATTCACCGACAAAACGACCCATCTCCTCCGTTCTGCCAGACCGTCAGGATGATTCGCAACAAGCCGACACCTCGGAGAAAATAATTTGTTCCCCGATGAAAAGCAGGAGACAGACGTACGAGGATTTACTGAACGCATATGGAAAGAAGAAGGAGCCTGTTCAGAAGCCGAATGACAAACAGGCACAATTTGAAAGACGAGGTATATCCTCGGACAATCTTTTGTCGAGGGATCGTTCGTTGGCCGCGTCTGTCTTCCTGGCTGGGGACCAAGTCGAAAAGACGAGGGAGGCGTCGTCGGAGGACTCGTTGGCTCATCGCACCGCTCAAGAATACACGAGGGAAACGTTCAAACAGCTACAAGATAAATTCAAGTACCATGAAGTACCGACTGAAACGTACGCGGACTTTAAGCGACGAACGCGAGGAGGCAACGTTCAGGGTATAATTGCGAGACAAGAAAAATTGAAAGCGGTGACGGACACTCGTGAGGAAAGTTTAAAGAGTAAAACAGAGGAAATGGACGCGGACTCGAGCACCGATGGAAGAACCGGATACTTACGAGTCCAAGGAAGCACGAGATCAGTACTAAAGAAACAAGAGGAAATAGATCATCCTAGCGATCAAGAATCGGACAGCAACGCGTCTATAAGACGTCCCAAGCGACGAATCTTCCACGAGCCTTCCCAGGAAACCATGGACCTGCTGACGGAACTGAGAAAGGTGAAGAGTTTACTGAAGACTCCGTCGTGGGAGAAGGATCTCGAGTTGGATAAGAAACCAACTCGTCAACCAAAACGTATTCTGTTAACCGACAAAGAATTTTGTCTGTCGGTTGAACGGGAGAATAGTATTCGACGTCCGTCAAAGGTGCTGAATTCTCTTGAGAGAAGAGAGGAAAGTCAATTGGATGGAAAGCAGGAGGAAGATGAGAAGAAGCTTCCTGGACCAGCTTTGTTCGAGAAGAAGTGTCTTTCGTTAGACTATGCCGACGATGAGAAGCCACAAAAAGCGGAAAGAACGATTTCGCTGGCCTCTAGAAATTTTCTCTCAGAGGCTGAAGAAGCGGTCAATTATTGCGACTCGAGGAGCTACTCGTCGAATGTGTTTAATAATACTTGCTCGAGAGAAACGACGAATGGAAAGGAAAACGGCAACGAATCGGACAAGGATGCGAAGAGAAGTGGTCAGAATCATTGCGCGGAGGTGGACATCGCCATCCCGATTGATCAGAAAGCTAGCAGTCCGAAGGTTAGGGGTCAGATTCAGGGTAGAACGAGCGATCTTTACGAGATCATATCCCCGAGATCAACGCCTTTCCGAGTGAAAAGAAGGCTCGGAAAGATCTCCGTGGAGGAGAGCGTGAAACCGGAGAGTTTCACCCTGGGTTCGAAGGTCGACTGCCGATCCACCGTTACACAGAAACGGACCAAGTGCTTCCCTTTATAACGCACGTCGACCTGCCCGTGGGCGAAACGCTCTCTGTGACCAGACCAGAGGGTCTACGCGTTCGCCCTGAAGGAAATTCCAGGCAAAGGTAAAGGCTGATTCGTTGCTCTTTTAACTCTTCTGCTTCTCCTTAAGCTCTTTAGCGGGTAAATTCCTACCAATAGATTCTTTCAATAAATCTTTTAAGAAAAAGAAATATTGCTGGCAATTACGGAATTAAAATTAAATAAAAGAATATACATCTAATTAGAAAAATAGAAATCGGAAGAGTTAACGCGGTCTGGTTTACCTTCCATGCCCTTATCTTCGTTTTCAATTTCAGTCAGGGTGGCAATGACAAGAAAGATTTGTCAGTTGTTCTTGGGGATACCACCGTACGTATTTTCTTAATCAGCACATTTTTCTTTCAAGAGGATCAAAGGATCAAAGACAATGCAAAATATTGATCAATTTTAAATGTTTGCTCTAGTTTTATTGAAACTGCTCGTTCAAGATGATCGTTGCCGCGTTTCAAAGAGAAAGAACAGCAAGCTTTTCACGCTCGTCAAGTACCGCGTCTTTACACTCGCAGGTATATTCTAAAGGAAAAAAATTTAAAAAAAACGTACGTACACCGACCACTTTTTACCACCGACGTTTCGCGAGAGGAAACGGCTCGAAAAAGCTCGACAGCCATCGATCGAGGCGAACCTTGCGTAAAATCATCGGCTGATGAACAGAAAAATAAAAGAAAAACCTCTCCACAAACCATCGAACAACAAGAACGTGTGTTTGCCCCTGTCGAGCAGTGCCTTGTTCGTGGATATATTTATTTAAACAAAAAATAAGATATAAAAGAAAAAAGAAAACGCAAGAAAAAAAAGAAAAAGTTGAAAGAAAGAAAAAATCGTGTACCGCCACGACGATCTACATACATATATGTATATTAGTAAAATATGTATTCCGACTACGGGCCGGATTTTTCATGAATGGGTCCACGGAGTTGCGCTTTCGTAATGAACAATTTTCAAGAAAATAAAAAACAACGCATTCGAATTAGAGAGAAGAACATTGACAATTCTCATTGACCACGATTTTTAATAATCTTCTTGAAAAGGTCCTCGAAGTTACCGTTACCGTTACCGTTACCGTTTCACGAATCACTTGCCGAACGATTGATTCTGGAAAAGGTTTGCTATTCGATGGATCCCATTGTCTCGACGAGTGGTTGAGAGATGGTGAACGATCCTTAAGATTTCACGAGAGTGCAACTCCCACGCTCGCCAAGCCTATTCTCTTTGTTCGGCGAAGCGCGTGACGTTTTAACGACACGAACATACATAGAAATATATTATACATATTGAAGAATAACAGATTGTTACGTTCCTCCGATAATTTTTTAGAAGTAGATAAGGCCTAAATGGGCACCAGATGGAATAATACGGAAAGTACAGATTAATGTAGATATATGTATACATATACATATGTATGTATGTATGTATGTATGTATGTACGTAAGAGAAAAGAGGTACATACTCACGTTACCCAGATATGGGATATTTGTACGTATTCTATAGGTTTTCTTAAAAAGGATGCACACCATAAAAACTATACGTATAAATTCTTCGTAACAAAAGAAATAGAAAAAAATGACAAAGACCTTTTCGATTCCCTTTGCATGGAGGATTTCTAGTTTTTCATAGTTTGTATCTTCTTTGAGAATAACCATGTATATTATACATATATTCAGGATATGGTTGCGATGATATTACAGTTTGGGTGTACTGAAAAAATTCATTGTAATCACGTCCTGTGTATGTATATGATTATTAGAGAATAAAGCAAGTTGATATTATAACGATACAATACAATGATGCATACTTGTACATACAGCAGGTGACAAGTATGCAAAGGCGTATGCGTACCTAAATAGGTGTACTTGTACGGAAATCCTACAATTGACGAAATGTGCCAAAGAAAGATACGATTTATTGTACGTTACGGAGTTACTTTTCTATATACACATAATATATCTATACATAAGTACATATATATTTATACAGAGGGTTTCTATCGGTGTACAACACCTCGGATCAAAGAACGGTAACGTATTTACGCATACTCTGTCAATGTGCTATGCCGATTCGTCTAATCGATCATCATTTGAAGTATCTCTTTAGATTTTTAATAATCGAAATAAGTATCAATGAAAGAAGGAATTTATTTTGAAGGAAAGACACAACCTTTCTCCGTTGTCAAAAAACATCTGAGATATTTCAAATGACTATAATACAGAAACGACGTTGTGTAAAACTTAGGATCGATATACATATGTATCTGAGTTGACTATTAAGAGAAGAGTAATAATAAAAATTCGCTCATCGTTGGTAGAACAATTAATATCGAGCTGAACACGGTATCTTCGATCCGAGGTGTAATAGATTTTTAAAAACACTCTGTATGTACGTGGAGTGTTTCCACGTGTTGGTGTTTTCTTTATTTTTTTATTTATTTATTTATTTTTTTTTTTTTCGTGGTGCGACACGCACGACGCATGATTTGTCCACTGCACAGATATGACGATTAAATGTGTGGTCTGTGAAGTGGAATGAAAATAAAATTATGGCGAGGCAGGGTTCGCATTCTAATACGGAGGCATAAATCGTCCAGGCTCGTTCTTAACTTTACAAAGAAAGAAAGATCTCGTATTCGCAGCAGCCATCCGTCCACCTTTTCGGCTGTCCATGCTGGTCAGGCATGGTTTCTCGCAGGCGAGATTTTAGTGGCCGAGAACGAACCCCTCTAATAATAATTAACGTCCATTCGTACGGTTCTGAATATTTTAAAGTTTTATTCGAAGGAGTTTATTGGCCGTATTAGTACAATTTAGCCTAATTGTACAATTTTCTTATTCACAGAGGATATTTATTGTTAAACGGATTTTAAAGATTTTATTGTTCGTATTCTATCGAACGTGCCCGACTTAACGTTTATTTAAAAAATTTCATCAAGCGAAATCAACTCGGGCAAAAGTAGACGTTGATTCTCTGATCGACAATATATATAATAAACGACCTAATGTTGAATACATTTGTCTTTCTCACTTTTTATTTAACAGTTATTCTAAAACTTTTCATCGCAACTGTATACATATACATATACAATACACAACATCATAAGTTTTCGAAGCTTTATACACACAAGTAATAACAATTTTCTGCAGCAACAGTTTGCTTGTAGAAATTTATAAGATTGTTGCCCGATAAAAACGAATTTAATAAATAAAGTTATATTTTTTATTTGTCGTTTCAAAAAATAAGTGGAATAGCAATTGTATTCTAAAATTGTATAGAACAATTTATTTCATTTGATCGATGTGTTATTGTTAAAGAAAAGAAATGATTTATGGTATAAATGTTGAAATTTTCTACAAAATATCGCGATGAAAAAACATACGTAAAAAAGATGATTCAAAGTTAAGGCGAACGGCTTGATGAAATCAATTTTTAAAAGTACACGCGTTCGAGAGCTCATTTTTAAAGTTTTCCGCGTTTCACGATTTCTCTATCCGCGCGTTTCTTATCGCCCAAAATTCCGGAATCGTTGAGAACGAGTTTTAAATGCAGTCCATTTACCAAGCTGAACTTAATGGCGAGCGAGTGAGCGATGTTTTGTAAATTGTGTAATAAGTGTTTTAAATAAAACACGATGTGGTACGTTTTGTGTAACATTGATACGTTGTTGTAAATAATAAATAGATCGTATGTTGTATCGTGAGTATTCATTGATCCTCATCGTCACTCCAATCATTTTCTTTCTCTTTCCGTTCGTTCGTAAAGGGTATAGCAGGATAAGATGATCAAAAGTGCCCTTGAGCCGATTCTACTTCGCAATGCACCATTCGATACCTTATCCCAAGAAATCATGGTACACCAAGTTTCAACCCTATACTTCAACCAGGAGGGTAGTTGTAGGGTAAGGATAGAAATTACGGGTTTTGCCCTATTTCTCCTATTTAATATTGTGCAAAAAATCTGAAAAAATTCTAGAATATTCTAGACATGCTTATTTATCAATGTGAATTTTTTCAGACTTTTTGCTTGCAAATCCTAGGCGTAAAAAATCAAAAACTCAAAAAAATGTCGAAAAATGCAGATTTTAGGTAGAAGTTTTCGAGCAACTAGAATTTTACTTTCACAACAGTTAGATATTACTATGACTACTATCTCCAATTTTTTTCAGATTTTTAGGTATGGTGCATCGTACTTAAAAAAATCAAAAACCGACATTTTCGGCGTATTTTGTGCGATAACTTGAGAAATACCTTCAATTTTTACATTTCCTTTATATAATTAGTGGATTGTGTGATTTTTAATATTTTTACGTTGGATGGAGTAAGATCTGATTGGAGAAAGTGAAGTTATTGTAAACAATTGAAAATTACACACGTTATCTTCTATAATATTAAGAGACCACGCTCCCAAGTAATTTATTATAATATTTTATTCCTTTTCAGGTCTTTCAGGGCCTCACGAGGCCCAACCCTGTATCACTGCATCCCTTATACATATGTCTCTGCATCCTTAACATCCCCGTATCCCTTATACCCCGGCATCCCTTACATCTATCCTTTATATCTCTGTATCCCTTACACTCCTGAATTCTCCCTGCATTTCTTATATCCTTTCAACCCTTATAATAACTATATTATAAATGATATACTTATGGCCACTGGTTTGAGTAAAGGTAAGTAAAGGTAAGTAAAGGTAAGTAAAAAATTTATTTCCTTTTTTTACCGCCAGAGGGCACTGGTTCAAAGTCGAAAATTTAGCTCACATTGACCACTCTTGATGATGACCTAATTAATTTTCAAATTGGAGCACTTTTAAGTTTTCCCAAAAATGTGCTACCCGGGATTCGCGATTATCCCGCGCAAACTTTGACCAGCTGCGCAGTAGGTAACGGTAAGAGCTAGGGCTGCGCAGTAGTTTTTTCATAAAGAACCTCCACGAAGAAAGACAGAATTGACCACTCTTGATGATGACCTAATTAATTTTCAAATTGGAGCACTTTTAAGTTTTCCCAAAAATTTGCTATCCGGGATTCGCGATTATCCCGCGCAAACCTTGACCAGCTGCGCAGTAGGTAACGGTAAGAGCTAGGGCTGCGCAGTAGTTTTTTCATAAAGAACCTCCACGAAGAAAGACAGAATTGACCACTCTTGATGATGACCTAATTAATTTTCAAATTGGAGCACTTTTAAGTTTTCCCAAAAATGTGCTACCCGGGATTCGCGATTATCCCGCGCAAACTTTGACCAGCTGCGCAGTAGGTAACGGTAAGAGCTAGGGCTGCGCAGTAGTTTTTTCATAAAGAACCTCCACGAAGAAAGACAGAATTGACCACTCTTGATGATGACCTAATTAATTTTCAAATTGGAGCACTTTTAAGTTTTCCCAAAAATTTGCTATCCGGGATTCGCGATTATCCCGCGCAAACCTTGACCAGCTGCGCAGTAGGTAACGGTAAGAGCTAGGGCTGCGCAGTAGTTTTTTCATAAAGAACCTCCACGAAGAAAGACAGAATTGACCACTCTTGATGATGACCTAATTAATTTTCAAATTGGAGCACTTTTAAGTTTTCCCAAAAATGTGCTACCCGGGATTCGCGATTATCCCGCGCAAACTTTGACCAGCTGCGCAGTAGGTAACGGTAAGAGCTAGGGCTGCGCAGTAGTTTTTTCATAAAGAACCTCCACGAAGAAAGACAGAATTGACCACTCTTGATGATGACCTAATTAATTTTCAAATTGGAGCACTTTTAAGTTTTCCCAAAAATTTGCTATCCGGGATTCGCGATTATCCCGCGCAAACCTTGACCAGCTGCGCAGTAGGTAACGGTAAGAGCTAGGGCGGCGCAGTAGTTTTTTCATAAAGAACCTCCACGAAGAAAGACAGAATTGACCACTCTTGATGATGACCTAATTAATTTTCAAATTGGAGCACTTTTAAGTTTTCCCAAAATTTGCTATCCGGGATTCGCGATTATCCCGCGCAAACCTTGACCAGCTGCGCAGTAGGTAACGGTAAGAGCTAGGGCTGCGCAGTAGTTTTTTCATAAAGAACCTCCACGAAGAAAGACAGAATTGACCACTCTTGATGATGACCTAATTAATTTTCAAATTGGAGCACTTTTAAGTTTTCCCAAAAATGTGCTATCCGGGATTCGCGATTATCCCGCGCAAACCTTGACCAGCTGCGCAGTAGGTAACGGTAAGAGCTAGGGCTGCGCAGTAGTTTTTTCATAAAGAACCTCCACGAAGAAAGACAGAATTGACCACTCTTGATGATGACCTAATTAATTTTCAAATTGGAGCACTTTTAAGTTTTCCCAAAAATTTGCTATCCAAGATTCGCGATTATCCCGCGCAAACCTTGACCAGCTGCGCAGTAGGTAACGGTAAGAGCTAGGGCTGCGCAGTAGTTTTTTCATAAAGAACCTCCACGAAGAAAGACAGAATTGACCACTCTTGATGATGACCTAATTAATTTTCAAATTGGAGCACTTTTAAGTTTTCCCAAAAATTTGCTATCCGGGATTCGCGATTATCCCGCGCAAACCTTGACCAGCTGCGCAGTAGGTAACGGTAAGAGCTAGGGCTGCGCAGTAGTTTTTTCATAAAGAACCTCCACGAAGAAAGACAGAATTGACCACTCTTGATGATGACCTAATTAATTTTCAAATTGGAGCACTTTTAAGTTTTCCCAAAAATTTGCTATCCGGGATTCGCGATTATCCCGCGCAAACCTTGACCAGCTGCGCAGTAGGTAACGGTAAGAGCTAGGGCTGCGCAGTAGTTTTTTCATAAAGAACCTCCACGAAGAAAGACAGAATTGACCACTCTTGATGATGACCTAATTAATTTTCAAATTGGAGCACTTTTAAGTTTTCCCAAAAATTTGCTACCCGGGATTCGCGATTATCCCGCGCAAACCTTGACCAGCTGCGCAGTAGGTAACGGTAAGAGCTAGGGCTGCGCAGTAGTTTTTTCATAAAGAACCTCCACGAAGAAAGACAGAATTGACCACTCTTGATGATGACCTAATTAATTTTCAAATTGGAGCACTTTTAAGTTTTCCCAAAAATTTGCTATCCGGGATTCGCGATTATCCCGCGCAAACCTTGACCAGCTGCGCAGTAGGTAACGGTAAGAGCTAGGGCTGCGCAGTAGTTTTTTCATAAAGAACCTCCACGAAGAAAGACAGAATTGACCACTCTTGATGATGACCTAATTAATTTTCAAATTGGAGCACTTTTAAGTTTTCCCAAAAATTTGCTATCCGGGATTCGCGATTATCCCGCGCAAACCTTGACCAGCTGCGCAGTAGGTAACGGTAAGAGCTAGGGCTGCGCAGTAGTTTTTTCATAAAGAACCTCCACGAAGAAAGACAGAATTGACCACTCTTGATGATGACCTAATTAATTTTCAAATTGGAGCACTTTTAAGTTTTCCCAAAAATTTGCTATCCAAGATTCGCGATTATCCCGCGCAAACCTTGACCAGCTGCGCAGTAGGTAACGGTAAGAGCTAGGGCTGCGCAGTAGTTTTTTCATAAAGAACCTCCACGAAGAAAGACAGAATTGACCACTCTTGATGATGACCTAATTAATTTTCAAATTGGAGCACTTTTAAGTTTTCCCAAAAATTTGCTATCCGGGATTCGCGATTATCCCGCGCAAACCTTGACCAGCTGCGCAGTAGGTAACGGTAAGAGCTAGGGCTGCGCAGTAGTTTTTTCATAAAGAACCTCCACGAAGAAAGACAGAATTGACCACTCTTGATGATGACCTAATTAATTTTCAAATTGGAGCACTTTTAAGTTTTCCCAAAAATGTGCTATCCGGGATTCGCGATTATCCCGCGCAAACCTTGACCAGCTGCGCAGTAGGTAACGGTAAGAGCTAGGGCTGCGCAGTAGTTTTTTCATAAAGAACCTCCACGAAGAAAGACAGAATTGACCACTCTTGATGATGACCTAATTAATTTTCAAATTGGAGCACTTTTAAGTTTTCCCAAAAATTTGCTACCCGGGATTCGCGATTATCCCGCGCAAACCTTGACCAGCTGCGCAGTAGGTAACGGTAAGAGCTAGGGCTGCGCAGTAGTTTTTTCATAAAGAACCTCCACGAAGAAAGACAGAATTGACCACTCTTGATGATGACCTAATTAATTTTCAAATTGGAGCACTTTTAAGTTTTCCCAAAAATTTGCTACCCGGGATTCGCGATTATCCCGCGCAAACCTTGACCAGCTGCGCAGTAGGTAACGGTAAGAGCTAGGGCTGCGCAGTAGTTTTTTCATAAAGAACCTCCATGAAGAAAGACAGAATTGACCACTCTTGATGATGACCTAATTAATTTTCAAATTGGAGCACTTTTAAGTTTTCCCAAAAATGTGCTACCCGGGATTCGCGATTATCCCGCGCAAACCTTGACCAGCTGCGCAGTAGGTAACGGTAAGAGCTAGGGCTGCGCAGTAGATTTAAAAAAACAAACCTCCAGGAACAATGATATACGAGGTGAATTCATGACAAGGTGTACAAAAAATATATACAATTTTATATACATTTAAATAACCTTTATTGCTTTGCGTTTGTACAAACATGTCAGTCCTTAAATTATCTTAAACCTACATTTTATGTATACAAAATAAATAGAAATTTAATGATCTATTATAATTAATTGTTGGATACACTAATCTCCATAACTGTTGTCAAGTAAGTTATTGTAATTGTTTGACAAACTTGTATTCACTTCATGCACTTTAATAAAGAAATTATTTGAAAAATGTAACTGAGTTAATATTTAATTTACCCAATTTCATTTCTGAGTTATTTAATACTCGGAATTTATTTTTTCACCTACTTATTTAATTGATTTAAATTCTCTTATCATTTTAGCTATTCAATGTAATTATTATAACTTCGTTTCGGGGTCCCTGACACCCCGTATGCCATAATGTCGGTATGCAGTATCACAAGTGCATCGGGGTCCTTGACACCCCAAAGATAGCGGGACGGCAAGTATGGAACGCCATCCGTGCATCGGGGTCCTTGACACCCCATAGATAGCTGGTCCACAAATATGGAACGTGATCCGTGCACCGGGGTCCTCGACACCCCAAAGATAGCAGGTGGACAAATAGGGAACGCGATCGGTGCAATGGGGTCCTCGACACCCCAAAGTTTGCAAGTCGATAAGTAGGAAGCGCCATCTGTGCAATGGGGTCCTCGACAGCCCAAAGATAGTAGGTCGGCAAGTGGGGAACGCCCTTCGAGCATCGGGGTCCTTGACACCCCATAGATAGCTGGTCGACAAATAGGGAACGTCATCCGTGCATCGGGGTCCTCGTCACCCCAAAGATAAAAGGTCGGCAAGTGTGGAACGCCATCTGTGCATCGGGGTCCTTGACACCCCAAAGATAGCAGGTGGACAAATAGGGAACGCGATCGGTGCAATGGGGTCCTCGACACCCCAAAGTTTGCAAGTCGATAAGTAGGAAGCGCCATCTGTGCAATGGGGTCCTCGACACCCCAAAGATGGCAGGTCGACAAATAGGGAACGCTATCTGTGCATCGGGGTCCTCGACACCCCAAAGATAGTAGGTCGGCAAGTAGGGAACTCCCTCCGTGCATCGGGGTCCTTGACACCCCATAGATAGCTGGTCGACAAATAGGGAACGTCATCCGTGCATCGGGGTCCTCGACACCCCAAAGATAAAAGGTTGGCAAATATGGAACGCCATCTGTGCATCGGGGTCCTTGACACCCCATAGATAGCTGGTCGACAAATAGGGAACGTCATTGGTGCATCGGGGTCCTCGACACCCCAAAGATAGTAGGTCGGCAAGTAGGGAACGCCATCTGCGCATCGGGGTCCTCGACACCCCAAAATAGCTTGTCGGCAAGTAGGGAACGTCATTGGTGCGTCGGGGTCCTCGACACCCCAAAGATGGCTGGTCGACAAATAGGGAACGCCATCGGTGCAACGGGGTTCTCGACACCCCAAAGAAAGCAGGTGGACAAATAGGGAACGCTATCGGTGCAAATGGGGTCCTCGACACCCCATAGATAGCTGGTCGACAAATAGGGAACGTCATTGGTGCATCGGGGTCCTCGACACCCCAAAGATAGTAGGTCGGCAAGTAGGGAACGCCATCTGCGCATCGGGGTCCTCGACACCCCAAAATAGCAAGTCGATGAGTAAGGAACGCCATCCGTACGTCGGGGTCCTTGACACCCCAGGATGATGCCATGCCGGTATGTCTGTTACTTTGGGGTCCCTGATACCCCTCATGACGGTGTTTGGAATTACAGAATAATACATGTTTATAAATTTTATGAGCATATATATTTGTTTTAAACAAAATGTTTCGTAATGGTATAGTAAGGAAAACACAATTTTTAATATTATTTTATACAAATGGTTTATGTTATCGGAAAGTAAGTTTAAATGACTAGTAAAACATTGTACATATATTAAAGAATATTAAAATTATTTTCCATGTCATCCTTATGTAGAATATTATTTTATTTTAGCTGATAACAAAATGTCGGTTAATATTAGTCGCCTGTACACATGATTTAGCTGTAAATACACAGACGTTTATGAAGCAAAATGTACAACCAGTCAATAAATTTGTGTGGAGAAGTCATACATGCGGAGAACTAAGAAGTGAAAATGTGGGAGAAAAAGTTCAGTTATATGGCTGGTTAGAATTTTCCAGAACTAATAAATTTCTGTTATTGAGAGATTCTTATGGTTCTGTACAACTTATCATACCTAATCATGTAAGTTAATATTTACACATTCAATTGATATACATATATACACATCAGAATAAAAAAGTATCTTCTATCTTAGAGAAAAGATCTAGGAATGATAGCAAAAAATTTAGCTTTCGAAAGTGTGCTATTTGTAGAAGGTACAGTATTGAAAAGACCAGAGGGTCAAGAAAATGAGAGAATGAAAACTGGAGATATAGAAGTACAAGTTGTATCCTTGGAAGTTTTAAATTCAGCAAAACCAAATTTACCATTTATTATTAGAGAATATAATAAAGCAAAGGAAAGTACTCAGTTGAAGTTTAGATATATATCCTTGAGGTATCCTGAATTGCAAAGGAATTTAAGATTGCGTTCAAAAGTTATAATGAAAATGAGGGAATACCTAATTAATGAATGTGATTTTGTGGATATAGAAACTCCAACACTGTTTAAAGTTACTCCTGAAGTATGTATGTTAATATCATCTATAATGTACTACAGTTAGATTTTTAAGATTTTATCTTCTTTATACAGGGTGCACAAGAATTTATAGTTCCAACACAACATCCAGGACAATTTTATTCTTTAGTACAGAGTCCACAACAGTTTAAACAATTATTAATGATAGGTGGTTGTGATAGATATTTTCAAATTGCCAGATGTTATAGAGATGAAAAACCTACACACAATAGACAACCTGAATTTACACAGGTATGTACATATTTTATATTGTAAATATATAAAATATATTGATATTCTTTATTTTATTACTTTATAGCTGGATATAGAAATGTCATTTGTTGATTGTAAAGGAATAATGAAATTAATTGAAAATTTAATATTATATTGTTGGCCTAAAGAAGCAGGAGAAGTAACAATTCCTTTCAAGCATCTCACATACACTGAGGCAATGGAATTTTATGGTTCAGATAAACCAGATTTAAGGATACCACACAAAGTAAGAATTAATTATCCTTTAACTTCAAATTTCTAAAATAACGTTATTAAGCATAATATTATTAATATTTCAGCTTCATAAACTTACAGAAATGATTGATCATTCAGCATTGGAACAGACTTTTAAAATGAAATGGCATGAAAACCATGAGGTTTATGGTTTGGTATTTTCCAATAAGCACGTATGTTCGTCTGCTATTTATATTTTTCTTATTTTCTCATTTTTATAAATTTATAATATATCCTTTTTATACTTTAGGAGTTTCTTACAAAGACTGTTAAGGAAAATATTTCTAGTCTACAACAGAATTATTTTCCTTCTGTAAAATTAATTCAATTAAAAACAAGTAACAAATCGCTCATATTAACAAATATTATTAAAGAAAATATACAGCAGAGATTAAATTTAAAAGAAGGAGATGTCTTCTTCTTAGCTTACGGCGAAGAATTTCAAACAGTAAATATATCAGTTGCATTATATTTTTTAAGTTCATTAATTACATTAGTATAATATAAATGTTATTCTTAAAATTACAGCAATCGTTATTAGGAAAAGTGCGTCTTCAATTCACAGATATATTAGAAAGTAAAGGTGAACAAATCCGTATCTCTGCAAATGAATTCTTATGGGTTACCGATTTCCCATTATTTTCATTCAGTACTAAAACAAATAAATTAGAAACTATGCATCATCCATTTACGCGTCCTCACCCAGATGATATTCAATACCTTCTGGAAAATCCACTGAAGGTATTATTGTCACTTAATTAGTAAGTTCATAAGTAATTGTACAGATATAACAGAATACTTATATTTATAGGTTAGAGGATTACATTACGATTTAATTATGAATGGTTCAGAAATTGCAGGAGGTTCAATAAGAATTCATGAAGCAGAACTTCAAAAGAAAATACTTAAGATGTTAAATGTGGACGAATCACATTTAACGCATATGCTTGATGCTCTAGAATGTGGTGCTCCACCACATGGGGGAATTGCTATAGGTATTTCATTTATATTTTAAATTTAAATGATGTTTGATAATAAGATACTAAAATCAGAAATTTGCTTTTAAGGATTAGATCGTTTCATAAGTGTATTGTGCAACACAGAAAATATAAAAAATGTGATAGCATTCCCAAAAACTACAGCAGGACGAGATTTAATGTCAGGGGCTCCAGTTTCAATTTCTGACGAAGAAAAAACGTTGTATCATATAAAAACGACAGAAGAATAAAACGATCTGATATATTTTCTATTTGATTTTAAGATTATTTAATTACATTCCTATTAACACTAGAATTACAAAAGTAGTAAAAGCGACTGGTACATAATTTCTCAAATTCACAACAATATTTCTTTCTATACTTTTCGCAATTATTACTGGAGTATGTAAATAAGTGGATCAATTTATTTTCCCTTTTTTTTCCATTCTTTTTTAAAGTTATATACATCGTGTACTTATATGCAGAAATCAATCAACGCGTATCATCAGCCGTAGGTAGTTCTAGTGTTAAAATATTTGCATCTAATCAATGGAAAAAATGCGTGTAATTAAAATGACACAAAGTAAATTAATGGAAAATATAATAAATTTATAAAATTAATTTCACATTCATTTAATGCTGGAACTAAAGTGAGAAATTCTATGCTGATTAAATGTACATTTTACAAAGTCTTAAAATAAAATCAAACTTATTCAAACAGGAAAATTATAATACTGTTTGTTCAGCAGAATCTGTCCTAATGGAACAGAAAATAAAATGATAAGACGAAATTTTAACGTACAAAAAAAGTGTTTTATTAGAATCCTTTTCTTTTAGTAAAATCTCATGCGCCCTATTAGTACTTTTAAAGGAAAATAAAAATTTAATCTGCGCAACAAGTAATTCAATTGATTACATTACCGTTAGGGATAATTTAAACGCATCTTTTTTTTTTCTTAAGGAACATACATAAATAAAATTTCATTCAACAAATGTTTCCTAATGAATATGTTGATATGTTGTTACATTTAATCGTTAATAGAAGAAGACATTATTTTTTCCACTGTGTTTTGATCATTTCGACTTAGTGAACTAGAACACAGATGTGTTTGCAAAATCATAAACATAATTGTATAACTTACAAAGAAAAATGAGGAAAACCTAACGATTTTAATTATGTTTATAAATTAGAACGTTTATTGATAAAATATAACGTTAAAAGTATGTGTACTCTAAATCATCATAAATTAAACGATAACTTTTGGTTTTTCGTATGGTCCTAGTTCTCTAAGCAACTACACGTGTTATACTGTTACGAATTGATTTTTATCTTGCGCAGAAAGATTTGAAATTTACTTAAAAAGTAGTACTGAACGTGAATACGTTTCGCCTACAAATACTCGACGATAATTCGGTACGAAAACTTAACGTAGGAACTTAGTAACGTCACGGGGAAACATAAATGTGAATTATATCAGTAATAAATAATCAATTATCTAAGCATATTTTCATAATCATCTATGAAATATAATCAATTATCTAAGACATCTAATCATAAATCAATTCTAAATCCCCATGTTAAGTAGCCGTACGAATCAACGATCGAGACAGGGGCGTAAATGAAGATGTTGCATAGTTTAGAAAGAGGAACTATTTATCTTTCGTTTTAAACGATTGTATTCATTACAAGATAAACGAACGTTGAGAAACGTTTAATATTTTTTCTTTATTTTCTATAACATCTTCACTATAGACGACGGAATATAAAATATACAAGTAGTCAATAAAGACTGATGATTTGAAAAAAAAAAAAAAAAAAAGTCGGAAATTTTTCTTTTATTTCTTCGCTAAGAAAACGGCAGGTGTTTTAATCAACTCGATAACAAGCAAATTATCAGTAATTTACGCCCCTGATTGATATTTGAAATGTGCAAACAAATTTTGAGTAGAATCCTTACCACTCGACGGATATGATCGATCGATGACAAGACTTCCGTTATCGATCGGATAAAAATTCCATCACACTAACTTGTCAGCGTATATGTACAAATTTTTATCCTTATGGGAACACAAAGTTTTGCATGTTTACCGAAGTTTGTATTACTCTGAATTGTAGTTGGCAGTATAATGTATAGAGTGACATCTTTTTAATCTATATACATGGATCTTGGTACTTATAGATGAATTTTCAATTTTCAATTTTCAATTTTCAATGTCCCATGATACCACCTTACTTCAATCTAGTTGATCAAATTCGCCGTTTTCTTCGAGTTTAATTTATCCTCACTTTTTTAGGTCGCAAAACATTCTTAACAACAATTGCATTCCTTTTGTTTGTCTAACATAGATCGCGATATTTGCACACGCTGTTTCGCCATTTAGAAAAATACTATTTTACAAGACGAGGCGAACTCTCGCGTATCCGTCGCGCATGTATAATGCATACGAGCCCGCTGAACTCGAAAATGTACATACAAGCGACACATCCATATACAAAAGAAAAAGCACTCATACTCTCATTCATTCATCGTCGTCGAATTAATAGACAATAAACAAATATGTGACACAATCGTACATGTTATGCATATACACGCTTTTTCATATAGAATATTATAACCATCTACTACTCTTGTATACGGTATGTTAAGGAAAATGCCTAGAAATTCTAAAGGACACTGTGAATATAATGATATATACATACATGTATGATGAAGGCAGGGCTATATAATCGAACAGACAGAATATACATAAACACATTGCGTGGAGTTACACAAAATTGTGTAGTATCCTCTCTCCTTCTTTTTTTTTTTTTTTATACTCATTTAGTATTAAGCAAATGATACAATTTCGACAATCCATTACTAAACGGACAATGCAATATGCAATATGTAAAAATGAAACATACGCGATGCCTGTCTATTCGAAAGCACCTGTTTGCTTAATAAGATGAGTTAAAATTTACCGAACTACTATGTGAGATGATTAGATTTAACTGCACTTTCTACAGTCATCAAATGTTTTTTTTTCTCATCCGGCCCGCCGGTTCCACGCATGTAGATTATAAACGATACCATATTTAGAATAATACATACATATACAACAACATAAGTGCCAACGTTGGCAGTATATTTTCTGTGAATTATTATTTTATCGCATGGAAGTCGTAGAAACACAAGATACCTTACTACCGTGAACAAAGTGTAAGACGTTTCGCATGTTTACTGCGTATAATAAATAACCACGTTACTTATCGCTTTTGCGCTTCACAACAGTTCATTGAATTTCAAATCTGTTCATAATCATGTTAAAGAAACAAAAAATATCCCTGATTTCGGACGGCCACTGCGGAATTTAATTAACAAAACCAATTATTAATGCAATATGATTATAACAGTTTCTCCATGCGCGATATCAGCGACTACAGTACTTCTTTTTTTCTTTTTCAAATACCAGTTTTTCGTTTCCCGCTTCTCATTTCTTTGTGCTGTAAACTCATTTCGAAAATACAATTATGTCACAAAAACATTCTGAAACATTGAGAAAGTGTATATAAACATATATGATTTTTCATGTTACCATACTACACATCAACTTTTTGGTGCAATGAACCAAGACATACAGAGTTTCGGACTTTGTTAAAAAATGACCGATTATAAAGTTTGTAAAGAAATGCATGTGTAAGGTGATTAACTGCTGGAAAGTTAATCGGTGATATACAACTCACAGTGTTTTTTATAGTGTACAGTACATAAATTCGGTATCATTATACTACATACAGGTACACAAGAAGGAATTATGTACACAGGATGATGTATCCAAATATTAGCAATCTTTGTATTATACTTTAAAAAAGAGAGAATTGATGTTGTATCACATTTCTTTAAATATTGACAAGGTATTATAATGGTCACGTTCATCGCGCCATAGAGTACACGACGACGAAGATAACGAAGATGGCAAAAATACATAAACAATGTATGACATACTGAAAACGAGCCAAGCGGGCCGATCCTCCTGGATATTGCAGCAATTTTTTCTGCTTCTTGGGTTCATTCCAATACCGGCGTCTCATACGTCGGCTACTTTACTTTGAACGTAATGTAAATGCAATTTCTGCTCGTGTAAGACACCCAAGAATTGTCCGTTATTGTTTCTTCCTCGAACCGATATCATTTTCAGTTCCTTCTTGCACACAATTAGGTAAAATCTTGCGAGCATTGCCCAGTGTCTGGTGCGTTGATTTTATGCACTTTCGTCTACGGTAGGTAACCAAAATGCCATGTTGGTACAGGCAGAAGCTAACATCATATATTTTGGATTAAATTGAATACACTGAACAGGTGCTGGATGATCTCCGTTGAGCACGCAAACTTTGTATCCAGTTTCAGCGTTCCATACGTGCACTCTGCCATCTGTAGATCCACTAAATACAAACTGTGAGTCAGGGCTGAAACTGGCTTCAATTGCGATTCCTTTATTGTTTAAGTAACCAGCAAATGTTTGTAATGGAGTACCATGAAATGCATCGATCAAACGAATCGTGCTACCATTTGTAGAAATCAAAATGGTTTTACCATCTCTGCTGAACTTTAATCCTGTCCAATCGCATTCCTTTTCTTGAGATAATTTAAATGTAACAAATGGTCCTTTGTCAAAACTGCGCAAATCGTATAATTTTAAGAACTCTGAATTAACGCCCGCAGCAAAAATCAGACCTTCAGGATCGTATGCAGCAACTGGACGTCCGGAAACGTTCATCACACCGTGACAATTTGGTGAACGTAAATCCCATAGTCTTAATGATTTATCTAAAGAACCAGACAGAAATGTATCTTCAATAGGACTGATACATAATGATACAACTTTCTTGCTGTGACCTGGGAAATATCGGATATACTTGTTGTCGTGCAGACTTAGATAACGTATTGTGTCATCAATTTTAGTACTGCTATGTATTGCGGTGTTCTTTGCATGGGTAAAATGTATTAGATCAACACCATACTTCTTGGAATTGACTGTACGCACCTGAGTGCCCTTTTCACAGTCATATATCACGATCTGGTCATCCTCCGAGCAGGAGATCAAAGTGTCCCCGTTCGGTGAAAAGTCGATGCTATTTATGCGGTCGGAATTTTCACGGAAAACCTTGGCCACCTTGAAGCTCCTCACCACGTGGTCAACGAGCTTCATGGTGATGGACGGCGCGTTCTCCCTTTCGTGCCGTCCTCTTAACCTCCCCGCTTCCGCAATTTCTTTCTCCTTCCTTTTGATATGGCCTAGGCGCCGAGGCGCGAAGCTTCCGAGGAGGGGTCAGGGGTTTGGCCTATGTACCACTGTTATTCACCTCGCGGGAAAGAAAAAACCCGCGGGGAGTTCAAGAGGTCAAAGAAACCGAAACGATGCCGAACTATCAGCCTGTTTACTCTTTGGTTTCTTAACGATTCTTTTCCTTGGTAGATAACCGTTTCTTTCTCAACCAACTTGCGTTTCCTTTAATTTGACAAAGGGCTTCTTCACAATGTCGCCTCTCTTTCCTACGAACGGACGCCGTCGGCAGACTAGCGCACACCGCACGCACAAATTCTGCCAACTGTTTAGAGAAATGGATGACGAATTATGCACCGTGAACGTTCTCAAGATACTGTAGATTTGTACCGTGGGTAGAGCTATCGATCTGCGATGACGTCGATACAACGCCGACTTCACGCAAACTGTTTTATCCGAAGAAACTTCAATTTGAAATGACGTACATATATACAAGTTCTTAATTATTATTTACCTGAATCTAACTAGTTTGCTGTACAAATATAATTAACTATCTAAAAAAAGTTCCTCGAAACATATTACATAATACATATATACATACAAATTTATTATCATCGTGTCACTTAAGATTGGTACTCCTGTAATGCTATGAATTTTCAAACGGTCTAACGTCAATGTTAACAATTTGCATATTAAATAAAAAATAAAAAATGTAGAAAAGTGGTTGTACAAAATATGTATATATATAAATATCTTGCGATTTATTAAGCATTGTTTACTTCCTTTTGTAGCTTAAAATTTCATTGTACATGCAGTACATTAATATTTTCAAAATTATTAAACATTGACAAATATTTCAGTTTCGAATGTAATTTCGCTATATAAATTATAAACATATAAAATTTACATTATCACAAGGTAATATGTTTGTTAATAATGTATTCTTTATTCTAAGAATAACAGTAACAATATTTTCTATCCCCTTTAATGTTTTGCTACTTGCACGAGGAACAAAAATTTTGTAATTGCAATATCATTTAGATAGCATAAATATTTCTTTGCATTAGTATAAAATATCAGTTTAGACTTTTATAAAGTTATCCAACTATCTCTTTGACATTGTCAGAGGCATTATTTAGAATTGTATTAACTATTGTTAAGTACATAAGGCTTATAAGCTTTTTATAGTTGAGGATGAAGTCTAAAATGAATGAAATAATGTTGTTTCTAATGCATCTTCTTGCTACACCAAATCAAGTCAATTAGCATATACATAACATTCATTGAAATTACATTTGAATTATAAAACTGAATGAAAGTTGATGTTTAATAATGATACAATATAATTTCATTAAATATGTATGATTTATAATCATATGAAAATAGGTATGCAATCTTGCAATTAAAACTAGATATAAATATATTTTATGTACCAAATTCAATATATATTTACAGCCATCAAATTGTGTTTTTATTTAAACTACTGGGTTTATACTTCTGTTTTTATAAATTCAAGCTAAAAAACATATATATTTACATCTAGATGTGCCGCTGAAAAGTGAAACTTATTAACACTATTTCTTAAAATACATTTGAACTTAATTGCACGAATTCCTTATTGTTATATATTTTCTATGTAGACTAATTTTTCAAGTAGATATAGCCTCAAAATATTAAAGCTTAAGATATTAACTTTTAATAAAATTCTTTTCATTTCTGTTGTAAGGCTGATATTATATTGACTATCATTTGAGATTATATAAATCTATATAAACATTATTTGAATGGTTGATAAATTAAAATCAATTCTTTAAAGTTATTAGATATCGTGTAAATAAATATTTAAATATATAATAATTCATTAAATATTACTTAATAAATAGTTTCACTTAATTAGACTTATGGAATGTGAAAATGAGACACTTTATTTTAATCAAGATATTGTGTTGCATCATTAATTAAATTAAGAAAATAATTATGTAATTATTATACATTTATACTGCCTTTACATGTAACATTCTGTGTCAGTAGTCTTTTTTTTCGTTGTTTTGTATTGTAGACCGAGGCGACTTTTAATAAACATTCAGCAGAACATGATTAAATATGTATATTGAAACACTCTAAATAAAGTAAGAAACTTCTAGCTCTGGATTTCACATTAGTTCATATTGGGGTGACACTATGCACAGTTCTATTTTCATATCTTTCTTTGATATTTGTATTTAAAAAGCTACATGTTTAAAAAAGAAATCTGAATTTGCAATGATAGTGACTTTGGTATATTGCATCAAAAATTAAATTAGCAAAAATATAGTTATTTGTTTCAATTTCTTTTGTGCAATTATTAGTTAACTGTTAAATAGATTTGTATAAATAGAAAGCTTCAGTTCTGGCACGCATTACTATATGACAAATTTGTTAAAAGTTTATACTTCTTTTTTATAACAATAACAATAACAATAACAATTATGGTATTTATAGTAGTTATAATGTCTTATAATAATCGTTTCTTTTAAAAGACATTACTAATGATTTGCTTGCAAGGAACATACATTGTGGTAAAGCTCTGCATAAAGTATACTGAAAATTACGAGGCATCTAAATAGAAGCCAATAAAAAAGAAAGAATTACACATAAAAGTCAAAATCATTGGCATAAAATTTCTATAAAATTTAGCTCTTTGTATTATTGTTTTGTACATCAGTATACTTTACCCAAATCAAACCAATTATACTTAGAAAACTGCTGCAGAGAGCAATAAACTCTTTTCTTGGTCCCTGAACCTAAAACTTGTACTTATATTTAGCACCTTACAACTTTTATGTTTGTTAGATTATATTTGTTAAATTATTTGTCATGAGCTAAGAAATGTAATTGATGGAATAAAATTTTATAAACGTGTATGTGTGCGTGTAATATTACATTAAACAAAGTTTTAATTTATAAGCGATATAAACTTTGTTTATGTTATTTCCTCTTTAATATAAAATTTTCATGATTTTGTCTATAATATAATTATATATATTGTATAAAACATTATTATACAAATCTTAGCTCAGATTGTGACAATATAATCCAACTATATACATAAAATTAAAATTGAAGCCAAATTGCCAATTTTAATGATTATAAACTCAATATTTATAGGTCATATAAAAACATACAAATTTATAAATTTGTATTTTTATCTTTCACGAAAAAATAGAAAAATGTTTGAATTTACAATGCAGATGTATACGCATAGATAATACTTAAATTGACAATATTTGCTTCTGATAAAATGTTATTATTATAAATCAGTACGTTGCATTCAATTTCAGTGGCTGAAAAATTTTCAAAGGTTCAGGGAAATCGACGAGTGCACTTAAACAGCAGATTGAGCTAGTTTAAATTAGTGCATTAATTAAAGTATATCTTTTCACCGAAAGAACATTCTTTAAATTCATTTGCTAACAAATGTGGCAGCAATAAATTTAAATTAATTCATAAATATATACGTGGGTAAATATACACGTACATATTAATTTCATAGCCACTGGACATCGTGTTTATAAATTATATAAGTATATAATACCCCTTTTCTCACATTGTGCTGGTGTATTAGAATTTAAACTTCATAATACTTCACGAATTATTATATAAAACGTTCAAATAATCTTTACTTAAGTTTGTGCTACTTATAATGATTGTGCGGTGCGTAAAACGTATAATTGCTTAATTTGACAGGCCAATCATTAATTCATAATTACACAAACATAATTTCGTATTCACATTACTCTTATATAATTTATATATACATATCTGTGTTATTGCATATACATATTATAAATGTATAAACTTCAAAAGCATGTTCGTATAATACTAAATGTCTTTAATCACGCTATCTATTTTGTAGGAAAGGCCTCATAGTGCTAAGTATAAGAAACAAATTATGTTACGGATTTAATTTTTCTGTTAGCATGTTCTATGTCAAATTTTCTTCTATACCCTTTTTCCATGAGATTACGAAATCATGGAAGGATCTTTCTGTTCGTTAAATTTCATTGTTATCCATGAAAATGCATAAAAGCATAAAATATATTAATTCTCAAGATCGTTTTTGTGCCCATTTCAAATCATCCGCTCTTGGTTTACACCCAATAACTTTTTCGATAATAACTTCTAAAATGTACCAAAATCGAAGTTGTTCTAATGGCCAATTCAACCATCCAGTGGTAATACAGAAATAAGTTTCATGCGGTGCGACATGATGCACGCGATGATGTTTCCTAGGTAATATAATTCTATGCTCCTGCAACCAGACCACCCAGGTAGGTAGTCCGAAATACGTGTGTGACCATTTATGTATCTGAAAAAAATCTTTTATATTATAGCTAATACGTTACTCTGCTATGTTAAATATAAAGAAGGTGTTCAATGGAATAACTAATTTTTATTTTAATTACCTGATTAGTCATTGCAACAAAAATCGCGAGTAAAAACCAATAACAAGTCCAAAGAAATTTCTGCTGTATCTCTGATTCTGGTAGAGTGAGAAAGTCCCATGTTAGCTTACAAAGGAATGGAATTGTGACCATGAAATTATCACCGTTAGTTTCTATAAAATCATGTCTTGTTATGCTGGTTGGATCAATATGATGCTCTCGAAATGGTCTCAAGAAGTTCTGTAAAAAAAAAAAAAAAAAAAAAAAAAAAAAAATTTTTTTAAAAATTAAAAAATAGAAAAAACATTGAAATGAATAAAATTTCTTGAAATACTATGTAACTGATAATGATTTACCTTTCCAAGAATAGGAAGTTCTACAGAGCCCCATGTATCAGCGGCCCAATGAACTAATCCAGATCCGAAATCCGCTGTAACGATGCCGCAAAACGCTGCTATCGCTATCGAACTTAAATTTTCAAATCGTAACCTGACGAGAATGAATATTGAATTAACTATCATGAGTGTAATACAGATGCCGATACAAATGCATTCTTGCGTCCTTTTTCCTAAAATGAAAACGTGATGTGGTAATAATGACTTTATAAGTATTGCTACTTATACACATTGACAGAAAGATACGTATTGTTAGATTGCTCTTTATTTTTGTTCACAGACGACAATTTCAAGGTGCGAGCAACGGATGTATAGTAAATGTCTTGGCAAGTATTAAAATCAGAAAACATAGGTGCGAGATATCGTGTATATATTTTTCTAAAATTTTCTAAATACCTTTACAAGAGCAAAGGGAATAAAGAAATAAGATAATTACCGGTGCTGTAAAGATTAGCAAGTTCTTGAGCACCCTTGTGAGTTGGACCCCATCTCGGCACGGTTCTATCTTTTTGCGAAGTAGACACCACCGAGTTAGCGTTCGGATCGTCCTCGAGCATTGAATTCTCGTAGATCTGCCGTTCGGTTTTTACTGGCGCCAAGAAATTTGTAGCCATCGAACACGCGGCTGATGCCGCTTGGCTCAAATTTGCCACTTTTATTTCATCCATAATTATTTAATTCCCTTTTATACGTTATTCGTTATTATTTTTTTACCGATTGCCTAGTTTTTAACATTGCGAGGTCTCTGTTACGAAAAGGCAGCGATGCGTTTCTATATAATTATTTATATAATTTAATCTATACTCTGTTAGATAACTTTCTTGTAAAAGGCGAACTATTTTTTAAATTTTGCATGTAAAAACGGCCATAACATGTTACATGTTATTCGATGTATTTTCGCATCATCTGTATCGTTCAATCCATCTGCTTTTTGTACAATCTTTCCAATCACAGTCATTGCACCATTTATTAGTAGAAGGTAATTTCTTTCGTTGTTCCTGTTGCTGTTGTGCGTTTTTTCGGTTTTCCTTTTCAATTCTTTGTATCCGTTGCCTCATTCGATGAAATTTCTTGCTAAAAAAAGAATAATTATTAGTTAATTTTTAACGCGTGACATATCGTGTAAGTTAAATTAAGAGCTTAGTCAGTAATAAGCACGAAGTGCTTATTAAACATTTATGACGATTTATGACGAAAATCATTACGTAGTCATACGTTTGTTTGTTTCATTATACTCGTATCAGCATCCATCAGCAACAACATTTATACATTTAATTAAACGTAAGAATAATAATCGCTACCCTGTACTAGCGTCTTTAGAACGGAATAAAGATAAAATAGTTTATACGTGTCTAGACTGTTGGAGATGATACCGGTATAATCCGAGTTTGTGTAGGCATCGGCAAAGTAGGTTAATTTCGCTTTTACACGAGCTTAAGAAATAATTTTGATAACAGACGGACACTACCCTTGTTCCTATTTTTATCGTACGTGTACTAAACGAAATAATTCAAGGGCTAATTCGCGTTACGTACAATTTTTATATCTAAAATAAATTTAAATGAAATTCTAAAAACTATAATTTAGAAACATTAAAAAAAAAAAAACATTTGTCTAATGAATTTGCTAACAATAAGATAGTAGCGAACTAAAATACTAAAGTTAGCATATTAAGATATCCCCAAAAAAATTGTGATAAAAGAATCTTGAGATTTTCTGTCGTACATATTTCTGTACATACTTAATACTTATTGCTATTCTATTATTGACACTTTTCTGATATATGTACATATGTGTATCGTGCATACACGAATACTTTAAACCGGCGGCGCGGCGTCCGAGGTTACGCACTCGCACATTCGATTGCACTCTGTGCGTGCAGTACATACATACACGCGCACGGCACGTGCATATTTATTATGTTCGAAATACAAAATAAAGGCATGGATTGCATACTAATCAGAATGTTATAAATTCAATTTAGCGAAGAGTAAAATATATGAAGCATACCCATAAGACGGATAAAAAAGAAGATCGCCGATAGATAATTCCTCGAAAAATCAAAGAATCTTTTGCTGTTTCTGCGAACGGTGGTTATCCTGGTCGATGCATTGTCCAGGCCATAAAGTTGCTGTATGTGCACGCTCAATTAGTCACTATAGTAGTAGGATCGAAAGAGACCTACGACGAGACACTATCGTACCTCGTATCGATGTAACACGTACACATGTAAGAAAAGTACGCATGATGTTCATACTTATTCGTATCGGTGCATGCACAAGTTTTCTCCTTATTTCGTTGACTGTTACTACACCGTGAGATCACCAGAAAGAACTGACAGTAACGGGCTCGGATTTTGTGTAATTTTATAAATGACAAGAACCGAGATAAAATCAAAGAGAACGCACAGAAGAAAGAAGAAAGAAAACCGAGAGATAATTGAAAAGATCGAAGAGATACGTTGTCACGATTTGACATTTAAGTTGAAGAACCGTTTCTCTTGTAAGCCGATAGGTACGAGAAAAAAATCGTATACGGAGGCGCTAGTTTCGCCGTATGTCCACACAAAGTTTTGCCCACGAATAAACGCCTCGATTCTTTCTCTTTTGCTCGAGTTCACTTAGCACTTATGTTTCCTTTTCTCTTTCTTTCATGCGAGCTTTTCCTGCAACCCCGCCTCGTTTTCTGACGAACGACCGGCGCGGCGCCGCCTGACGACTATGACTTGCGTCTGCTCGCGTCGTCGCGACGCTCTCGTGGCGCCGTCATGCGGCAACCCTTCCCGATGTAAGGATTAAACGTACGAAGAGTTGCATATTGTCGAGGTGGGATTATTTTTTGCTTTTATTTGCTTAATTATTTGAAATCGCATACTGTACTCTCATTTTTGAACAATATCAAAATTCATTAGTTTCTTAAGGTTTGTTTAACAAAAAATAAAAAATCTAATAATAATGTTTTACCGTAATCATTTACCTAAGTAGCGCTTACATTATTTGTAAGAAAGATAAAGAGCTTTTAGCGTCGAACGGTGAACGCACATGTATGTATTAACTTTGATACGACCTAAGAAGTCCTTTGGAGTAAAACATGTGATGTCTCACGGAATAATCATATTTTATTCAAAGGTAGATCGACCGAACAATTTCAACTGGTCTTCTAAGTTTTTCATAAGTTGTATTACGATGATGTGTCTAGACTTTAGACTCATGGTCGCGTAATATATCATTACGTGCTATATGTAGTAGTTATACAACGACAATTTTTAATGTTGAATAAATTTAACTTAATGAGAAATTATCGATTTCCTATCGAAACCAATCGATTATTTTTTCGTAATATGAAGCATCAAACCCAATGATTTATCCATAATTATATATGTATGTATGTATGTATGTAATACATTACATATGTATACATATGTACATATGTATGTACATGAAAGCATCTGATTATACTTACGATATGTACTTTGGTATGAACAGTTAGTTAACAATTACTAATAAACATTGTTGCAAATAACTTGAGTGTCAGTGATATTTTGTGATATTTCGTGAATACTTCTTTATAATTTATCTGTTTGAGGTTGCGTTCTTCTTTAGCCTTGTACGACCAGTTAGTTTGCCAAGTTACAATAATGCCAAAATAAAACTGAGAAGTGCGAAACTTCGGTTGACATAAATTCTCAACTGTAATAAAACGCTATCATATACAAGGGGCGATTGTTAATCAAAAGTATAACACGTTTTTTATTGTTTAACCGAAGAAACAACAATATCTTGTAGTGGCGAAAGTAAATGATAAAAAAGAATTAAATAGCGCGAAATTTACACCTTATGTATACGATATAGACGAACGTATGTGAACACAAGATAACGATACAGATAATTTACAATTTTACAGTTATGCGTGCAAATATGTAGATATGTATGTAGGTGAGTTGCCATCCGAGTGCTATCGATATCAACAGCTGAACCGGAAGTCAGAAGGTGGTACGTTCGATCGCTTACGCAAAAGTGATCACTTTTATTTTCATCGATCAATGCGGTAACTATTGTGTAGATATAATTACTGTTCACATTAGGTAATTCATATTTAATAATAAAGTATTAAACGAATGAAAACGATATAAATTATTTCGAGCAGTTAATTTTACGCATAAGTATAATTAACACCAAACGGTAGGATATTCTTACGTAAGTTAATCTAATTTAATCTGCCAACCTTCGAAACTCTTTATAATCAAAAAGGCAATTTTCAAGTTTATTACCCATTCTTAACTTAACAATTTTTCAACTGTTTCAAGCCTGATAAAAGATACAGAGGTGTTAAAATTATATCCATTTAATATTTTTTATTTCAATTTAATTACTTATTACTATGCAGCCCTGAAAAATTATTTTACACTTAAGTCATATATTAAGTCATATGATAGTGATGAAATAATGTTTTCGACAGATAATAAGCACTATTCACATCGCTTTACGAACAGTGATTCGAGTAGTTAACGTTAGGACTTACTATTAAAATTTAGTAATTGTACTGTGATCAATTTAGATTTCCCTTAGCTTCAAAAGACACTGACGATGAATCAATAATTCATATTGATAGCGTAACCGTGACGACCTAATACACAGATGCTGAAGATACAATACACAGCGTAAAACGTTGTGCCACAATGACAAACCACAAGTTGATATTTTTCACTGTGGATTGAGTACATATCGGTTATTTGCGGACTTGCGTGCTGCGATATATCCAAGGTACGAAGAAGACGATAGCGTGAAGCGTGGGAGTACATAATGTGTATATACAGCTGACATAATTTCGATTGTTTCGAACATTCGTTTGAATCGTATCTCTATATGTATGATTAATTAATTTTATTACACACCGAGTGTCATCGATTACTTGAGCATAAAATCCTTATATTTCCTTAAAAGTTTCATGTGTTAAGTTACGATTTCTGTTTGATTGAACTTTTCTAGGATACTCGATGGTTTATAATATTCAACGTATATGTAAAAACAGAATCATATAATGAATTCATGATGCTAAATTTTATAACCTACTCATCGAACTATTGTATAAAAATAGTTTCATTCATTCCCGTATGTACTATTATATCATTTACTTTCGTCCTTAAGCCAAAGATATCATTAAAACATAAGTTTATTTAAGTTACTTTCACCTGATATAAGTATTGTATTAAAAAATATATATTGTTCTTTTATACTTATCTTCTAACTATATTCTAATACTATCCCCCTACCATTAATGTAGATTATTGAAAAGAAATGTAATATACGTTTAAATACGTTGTATATATATTACTATATATTTAGCAATAAATTATTTATTAGTTCAATAATATTTTATGAAATTTAAATTTGAATTCGTTTCCCGTATAAGTAATTCAAAGACAAAATAACAAGAGGGCACTATTTATATATGTGTATGTATATACCTATACTTACTTACTTACATGTTACAATTACAATAAGACGCAACCGAGGTTTAAATGGAATAATTCTTATTTCATTTTAAATGCAAAAATACTGAGTTGTGAAACAAATTGTTGTATATGACAACATGAATTATACAAGACGATTTTAATAGAGCGCAATAGCATTTATATTAAGGTCAGTTGGTTTTTGGGTTACACGAGTTATTGAGAAAAAATAGGATAATAACAAGTATAGAAATTATTATGTATATAAGCTAATGATGCCCTATTAATTTTAATAGACTATGAATCTTACTATTTTCAATGAAAATGATGATGTTCTACTATTAGGTGAAGGCAATTTTTCATTCTACCTTGTTGCACTATTCCACCTAAATTAAAAGTTAACATCACGGCTACATGTTATGAAAGTAATATCAATCAGAATCTTGGAAAGAAAACATAGAATATTTAAAAATAATGGTTAGTATGTTTTCAACTCAATTGTATATAGTGGTTAGAATCATATATTTATCATTGTTTTATCAAAAATTCTATGCATTCTTTTCAGGAATTCATGTGTTATTAGGTGTTGATGCAACAAACTTGAAACAACATCCAATACTAAAAACAGAATTATTTGATAAAATTATTTTTAACTTCCCCAGTTGGAGGTAAAATGCGAATAGAAAAAAATAGAGAATTATTAAAACAATTCTTTACAAGGTGCATCAGAATTATAAAAGATAATGGACAAATATTAGTTACTCTTTGCAATGGTCAAGGTGGTACACTTATTGACAATCCACCAGGCGGTGGGATGATTCATGGAAAATCATAGAAATGGCAGCCTATGGAAATTTTATATTAAGATCAGTTGAACCATTTGCATGGTCATCTTTTCAAGATTATATAGTTACTGGTTATCGTAGTTTGGATAAACAATTTCATTCATCTGGAGCTTTAACACATATATTTACTAAATCTGAATCTCCAAATGTACAAAATATTGCTCCTAAAAAGAAACTAAATATTGCTCACTGTAATAGCAGTAATTTTTCATGGAAAATATAAGACAAATTATTAATATTCCAATAAAAATATGACCAATATATATGCTTGCATATATAAATTTGATATAACATTCAGTGTTAATGAAGAATTGATCCTATTCAATTTTATATGATATTGTATAATCATGCAGGTGAATTATAAATGATGTTACTTTCATAACATCATATAAATCTCCATTGACAGAAATAGAAAGAAGAACATATAGATAAGTTATACATCTGATTGTATACCTCTATATAGGAAAGAATTATTGATATACATCAAAATTTGATTGCAGATATCTTAGAAAACAATTTAAATGTTTCAGTATCAAGATAGTACTATTTCATGCATTGTAATTTTAATTTAATAAAGTACTATTCTGTAATTTAATTATTTGCAGATGAATTATTTTCGTTTAACAAAAAATATAGTAATATACAGTACATGTTGGAAACAAGGTACATATGTGCAGGAATGTAAAAATCTAAACAAGTACATTTTTAAATCATTATGTACATCCAAATGGTTTCAAAATCAAGATACTGTTCCTAAAGCTTTACGAAATATAAAACCAAAATCACAAAGAGATACAGAAAGAAGTGTTCTTGACATAAAGCATGTATGAAATCAAGTCGCTTTTGTTTTTTCATATAATGTTTAACAAATACTAATCTATATAATTATTTAGATAAGAGCAATTGGAGGAAAAGGTGGAGATGGAAATATATCATTTTTGCAATTATTTTCAAATGCATTGGCTGGGCCTGATGGTGGGGATGGCGGACACGGTGGTCACGTAATTCTTCAGGTAAGTGATTAACAACTAAATCGCTTATCTACTATATAAAATATATAGATTCAATACTTTGCAGGCATCGATCAATGTTAAAGATCTTTCACATATAAATAGTGTACTTAAAGCTGAAGATGGAGAAAAAGGACAGAATAAGGACTGTTTCGGTAAAAATGCCGAACACAGTATAGTACACGTACCGATAGGTACTATAATACGCAGTCTAGAAGGAAAAATAATAGCTGATTTAAATCAAGAAGGAATGATGTTTATTGCTGCGAGGGGAGGTGCCGGTGGTCATGGAAATGCATATTTTAAGTCTGATGTACAACAAACACCATGTATAAGTGAATATGGAGCAGAAGGAGAAGCAATGCAATACGTAGTAGAAATAAGTAGCATGGCACATGTAGGATTAGTATGTAAACAATATATTTATTTAAAAATAAAATTAAGAGCTGGAGTAAGATATATATATATATATATCATTATGCAACTGTTTAAATCTTTAGATTGGTCTACCGAATGCAGGTAAAAGTACATTATTAAGAGCCATATCTAGGGCTAGACCAAAGTAGCAGCATATCCATTCACAACATTGAGACCTCATTTAGGGACCGTATTATATGATGATTATGAGAGCAAATTGCAGGTAAGTGATACAATTAAGTAGTAATTCATTTGAAGTAATGTTTTAACGAAAAGTATATTAACTTTCAAGTGGCTGATTTGCCGGGAATTATATCCGATTCTCACAGAATAGAGGTCTCGGTATACAATTTCTTAACATATAGAACGTTGCAGAATTTTATTATTCATTTTGGATACTACTTCGAATGATCCGTGGAAGGATTATGAAACATTAAAATATGAAATTACACATTTAATGTAAAATTAACTAACAGATCAATGCTGATTGTTGCAAATAAGATGGATTTACCAGAGGCTACGGTAAGACACGGTGCCGTGTTTTAATTAATAATTCTTAAACAATATAGTAATATTATTAATTTTATCGTTACAGGAAATTTAAATTACTCAAAGAAAAAATTGATTTACCAATTATTCCAGTTTCTGCTAAAACGGGTACAAATATATCTCTTTTGTTAAGGAGATAAGAATATTATATGATAAGGACAATAAACAAAAAGAAGAATCAAATGTTCTGTAACAAAAAACTATTCGTAATAATAAAATGTATAAAACTCATTCCTTTAGAGACATAATATTTTAACATTTAATGTTTAACAACTTTTTCACACATTTGAAAATTTTTTAGTATGCTAGTTACTTGTGGCTGATTTAAAATAGTAAGAAACCATCTAGTTAAATTCTTATATTGTATCCTATATTCTGAATCAAATAAATGTTCATACAACGGTACCAAGGCAGTAAAAATAGCAACATCTGCAAGGCTGATTCTTTCTCCAACTAAATAAGTTTTTGTAAGCAATATATTATTTAATTTGGTTAAAGAAGAAAGAAGATCTTCCTTGGATGTTTTCATACCTGCCTTCACGTTATTTGGTACCTGTTTCGTGATGCATGGAATAACCCACCCCAATACTGCCGGTAGAATATGATTATCTGCGTAACTTACCCATTGTAAAACTTCACTAGACATAAAAAGATCGTTTGAACATCTTAATTGGTCATTTGCTAAGTAAAAGAATTGCATTGCTGTCGGATAGTTCAACACCGTTTCCTTCTAATTTAACGTTATTAGAAATTGTGCCGTCATTCTTACATTCCTTCATTATCACTTCTTTATCATTATATTGCGCTACTATTTCAGCACGATAATATTTGATACTTCCAATATTACCAGAAAGTATTAATTTGTCTTTTGAAGTTTTAGAACACATTGCATTTTGACTAGCTTTTAACTGACTGCAGATGTTATTCGTCAGATTTTCTAAAAATATGCGATAAATTTAAGAACTGTAGAAGTAATTTACTTCTTATATCGTATTAATTAATTTATATTAACGAACCATTGTTACTTATAACTCCAAGTTTTGAATTAGCAAAATTTTTTGCAGTATGTATTAATTTTGTTAAACATGATATATTGGTACCCGATGCCTGAGCAGACTCAGCTTTTCCACCCCCTTTCCTTCCATAATGAAGCAATTTCTTGGATCCATTCGTTTGCTTTCAGTCCTTTGTTTATGGCAGACTATTATATTTCATAAGAATTAATTTCACTTTTTTTCTTTTTTTTTTGTTCAAATAATTGAATAGTATAAATGTAACTTTACCTTAGATACTGCGCTAAGTGCAAAAATCTTTTTAACATCGGGATCCACACTTATAAGTAATGCACTTGTCTCTGGAGAAATGGCTTTTATTTTTTTAAGGGCAGAATCTAAAGCTTTTGTGTTACTATATGCTTGCAATATTTCAACCAATACCGGACATCCTACATTTGCTTGAATTATTCGTTGAACAGTATCTACTACTGAATTGGCAATTGCAGTTTTTGCTGCACGTTCTTTATCATCAAGCATCTTTTTTAAATCTTTTAACATTTTACGCATATGATCCTATGTGTGAACGAAAAGATTATATATCGTTCTCGCTATGTTAAAATGATGTATATAAAATTTATACATACTTTTTTCCAACTTGAAATCGTAGCACGCGAGACATCATCTGTTAATTCAATTATTTTTTTTTACGTGCTCTTTAGTATTGGTACCATTCTTATCATTAGCTATAGTTGCTTGAAGTTGTTCCAAATGGTTTTGCAATACAGCTGCTTTCTTCTGAGCTTTTGTTGCTTCAGGACCAGTAAGAGCTACCATACGTCTAATACCTTTAGCGATAGCTTCTTCACTGGCTATGATAAAATCCTCAATATGTTTTGTATAATGCAAATGCCTGCAAGTATTTATATAAAATGATTATTGTTCGTAGTATTTTGTTCCATATATATGAAATTTCTTACGTTCCGCCACAAAATTCTACGCTAGTCTGCAATGCGCTAGGACCTAAAGGATCTTTTTCCAAGTCTTCAACTGGTATACCTATGCTAACAATTCTCACAGGATCAGGATACGTTTCTTCAAACATAGCTCGTAAACCTTGAATAGTCTTTGCTAGTGCTAAGCTACTTTCTTTAGCATAAACTTTCCTATTTTCCTTTACTAAGCTGTTTGTCATTTCTTCTACTTTTTTCACCTGCTCTGCAGTCATTGCTCCTATGGAAAAAGATACATGTAGTCATACTTTATGTTCAATATTTAAAAATAATAAAGTATATTCTGCAACAAAACCTTTATTTGTAAAATCAAAACGAAGACGATCGGGTGCAACTAAAGAGCCTTTCTGATCAACTTCCGTACCCAATACTTTTCGAAGTGCATAATTTAGAACATGAGTTGCAGTGTGATTACTCATTAAAAGCCTCCTTCGCGTAGTATCTACGTTTAAGTAAACTTTGTCATTCTTTTTCAATGTTCCTTGCCCTACCGTTCCAATATGCAGGACATAGCCACCTCTTACTTGAACATTTTTTATACGAACTTCGGTGTCCTTGAAAAATAAAGATGTTAGTTTCTTATAATATGAAATATATGTTGAAGTATATTATTTCTTTACTTCATCATCACTTTAACTAAAATCCTTCGTCGTATATTGGCCACCTTGTTCCGCATAAAAGTTTGTTTGATCTAACAAAATTCCTACTTCCTCTCCTGAGGATACATCATCAACAAAAGTCTTGGCACGTCTAAGAGCGATTACAGTACCAGTACACGGAGCAAATTCATATTCCTCGTATAATTTATCATTGGTAACTGTGTAATTGTATTTTGGTAAATCATTAGTGGGTTTTATTCCTTTATTTTGTAATTCGGTAATCGCATGAACGTCTAAGTTAATTTGATCATCCACACCACCGCTTTTACTTTGAGAAATGATCTGGAACAGATTAATATTTTATAAATAATACATGTTCAAACATACTATGTATTGCAAAGTAGTTTATATAATACCTGAGCTTGTTTTCTTGCTTCCTCGTAACCAACCATATCAACCTTTAATCCTTTTTCCTCGGTCATAAGTTGCGTTAAATCCACTGGAAAACCATATGTATCATATAAACGCCATGCAACATCCCCTGGGAGTACACTTGACGACCTTAATTTTGTTATAGTACGATTCAATAAATTACGACCACGCGATAAAGTTTTGAGAAATTGTTCTTCTTCCTCATTGATCACATCAATTATATACTGTGGATCTTTTGTTACTTCAGGAAAGACATCACCTATAAATCAATAGGATTATAAAATAATTTCTCAATACGTAAAATTATATAAGTAATATTAAAAGTTCCAAATATTTACCAAGAAGTTCTACAACTACATTTACCAATGTTCCAAAGAAACCAGGTTTAGCATTTAATTTTTCAGTTGCGTAACGTACAGCGCGTCTCAAGATTCTTCTTAACACATACCTAAATTATAATTGATGTTAAGATTAGTACACATATTATGATGTATAAGTTATAACATGTAAGTATTTAGCTTACCCTCTGCCCGTATTATCTGGTACACCTCCATCAGCAAGGGCAATTGTAATAGTTCTTGCATGGTCTGCTAAAACTCTATATGCCATATCTATCCCATCTTTATCATCTGCACCTACCTTTCCTTGGTAAGGCGGTGCTCCTGTACCTTTTTGTATTGCATCAAACAGGGGCACAAATAAATCTGTATCATAATTAGCACGTTTATTCTGTATAACTGATACTAATCTTTCTAAGCCCAGACCACAATCAATATGTTTTTTTGGCAATGGTTTTAAAGATCCATCAGATTCTCTAAGAAAAAAGAAGAAAAAAAAAAAATAGATGCATAAATTTAGGTAAGTAAGACACATTTCGTTTTTTATAAATTATATACCTATTAAATTGTATAAATACAAGATTCCAAATTTCTAAAACATCAGGATCATCCTGATTCACTAAATGAGCTGCCTGTCTATTGCCAATACGGTCATAATGTATCTCACTACATGGTCCACATGGACCTGTCTCTCCCATCTCCCAAAAATTATCTTTCATATTTCCTGGTAATATATGTCTAGGAGGCACCCTAAAAAAGTAAAAAAGAATTAATTATAGCTTTTGTTTATTATTAACAAGATTAACAAACAATATGCTATTACCCTAAAGAAAGCCAAATCTCTTTACACTCTTCATCAGAATCTAAATTATTTTTCTCATCACCTCCAAAGTAAGTTACATACAATTGATCTGCTGGTAATTGTAATGTAACTGTTAAAAATTCCCAGGCCCAAGTACAAATTTCTTTCTAAAAGAATAAAGCACAAGTTTAGAAACTGTATAACAATAATAGTGTAATAAATCATATATATTATTTGTTTTTGATACTTTACTTTAAAATAATCTCCAATGACCAATTTCCCATCATCTCAAAAAAATGTATGATGATAAACCTCTTTTCCAACTCATCTAAATCATTGTGCTTTCCTCCAGCTCTAATACATTTCTGACTATTAACAACTCTTACCCACTTTGCCATATCGCTATTAGGATCCACACTTCCTAAAAATATTGGTTTAAACTGAAACATACCACATTAAAAAGATAGATATATTTTAATAAATAATACTATTACTGACATCTTACCTGGTTCATTCCAGCATTTGTGAATAATAATGTTGGATCATCGTGTGGTATTGTAGAGCTAGAATGAACATATTCATGACCTTTGCTTTTAAAAAAGTCAATATAAGCTTGTCGAATTTGCTTAGCATTCATCATTGTAATTATCTTTTGTGCAGTCTCTGAAACAAACCAATATGTAAGTTAATATGTTGAACATATGGGAAACAAATAACAGTAACAGTAAGTAAAAGGGATATAAGTACCTATTTTACAGTAAGTATTTAATGTCTTAAATTAAGAAACTACGTTTTGTTTTCAAATTGTTGTTGCCATCATGTTACTATATTATCAAATATGATTATAAAATATTGTATTAAAATTTACCTTTAGTTAAACACAAAAGTTTATATCAAAACAGCTGGATATGCAACAGTGGAGATAACGTGTCTCAAAAGAGAAAGGAACAAGGTTTAGCACATGTGTATGCAAGTCGTACCGGCACTATATGTATATGTAACTACACCGTAGCTGCAGTACTTCTACTCTATTAACGGTGGAAGTAATATATGTATATATATATACACACACACTAGTAAGTGAGTGAGTGATAAGGTTATCACATTATTAAAAACACCATAACCAACAATATTTTATCATAAAGGGTAAAGCTGGGTAAAGCTCACAGTGCATAAGTTATTACAACAATAGATTATTGTAGTAGTAAACTAGTCATACAGTAAGTATATACATAAATACACAGTGAAACCAATTAATTACACATTATTTTATCTCTGAAAACCACATTATAAAAAGAAGTACTATAAAATGTATAAAAACGATGTAATATTTAAAATATTTTTTTAACAATCTAATAAAATGTTCTTGTTTCAGGTATATAAATATACATGCAAAAGGATAATTTATTGTACATTAGTTTTTGTTAAAAAAAAACAACCAAATGCCATTTATGATTGGTAGAGCACCTATACGAAGAACATTAAATTATTTAAATGCTGGTACAATAATATTGAAAGACGAAATACAAATATTTTCTATTAATTACAACATACGTGGGAATCATCATCAAGGAATCAAGTAAATTTCAAGTTATTTTAACATTATTTCAAATTATAGTTTTTCTATAGTACTCATTACAATTAATATAAATCTAATTGTAGGGATTTCATATTTTGGCATATTTCACAGCTTCAATATAAAAATCCAAAAGTGCAAGTTATTACTTTTAAAAATATGACACCAACACCTTTCATAAAATGTTACTATGGTAAGCACCAAAGTCTGTGTAATTTATTAATTATTCTCTCTCTATATATGTACATATATCATACTAGATTTCAGAAGAATAATAAATTTTGATTTTAATTTTCTATAGAAAATGGAAACACTATGTTAATTGATGTAGATGACAAATCCAAAGATGAAATACTAATGCATCTCAGACGTGTAGTTTGTAAATCAAAAGAACTTCAGAAAGAAGAAAGTATCAAGAAGGAAAAGAAAGATAATCCTGCAAATTTTGGTGTTGGTTGTTCACGAAGCTGTATTTGTGTAGTACCTGGTCAGATACCATGTCCAGCTATAGTACCTTTACCATATCATATGCGTGGAAAATACAAATATCAAAAGAAAGATGACTAACTCTGATGTAAAACTTATTTCATAAATACAATAGGAATCATTATATTAAACTCATATTCATCACTAATAGTTTGTTTTAAATTTCCTAATCTCAAAATAATGGTACTTCGTATTACAATATGTATTTAAAGTATATATTTATTTATTATAAAAAGATGTTATAGATTACGAAAATACATGTACATTAATGTACATATCAAGTATTATATTAATAATGAATTAAGGTATGTTTGTTTATCCAATATGCAATGGCACCACTGTAAAAATCGTATTAACAAGAGAAATTAAAAAGACCAATTAAAAAAAATAGGATTTTATAATAAAAGGAGGCAAATTAATACAAAAAAATTATTTAAATAGAAAATATAAATAATATAAATATCAACTAGTCATGGAACAGTATTGATCAATAAAAATAAATTCATTGTTTTTAATTATAATACTATAAATTAGAAAACATGATTTAAATTATCTTCTCGGTTTATGACGATTATATGGCTTATTGTTGTGATAATGACCACTTCGATTATGATAACGAGTTGATGTGGACGGTTTTGGAGTTTCCGATTTTTGATACAAATGTATTACAGGTGACCCATTCAAAGGTTTATTTAGTTCAAACTCTTCTTCTGATTCTTTCATCAACTTTAATTTCGCTTCTATAGCTTGAATTGCTGTTTCGCGGCTATAAAAAAATTGTAGAAGACATAATAAAAATAACATTCTTGATAAAAGTATTTATAGTACACTACCTTATTCTTTTATCTTCTTTTTTAGCTCCAGCTAAAGCAGGTATATCTATTTTTGGCTTTGGCTTATCCATATCAGACTGGAATACAATAGATAATATTTGAATTATACATTCATTTTATTAATATTCCATCATTTTAGTAATTACCTCTGTTACCTGTGAGCCCATCTGACAATAATATTTTTTGCTCCTACTTTTAAATTATGTAAAGCATCTTTGGCTGCTGTTGCATCTTGAATTGTTTTATAAGTAACAAATGCATATCCTCTTGGTTGACCTGCTTGTGGACCTGACCGATGGAATAGGAGGTCGAACTTTTCAATTGTTCCATGTTTTTGGACGAGTTTTAGGAGTTGGTACCAGTTTGACAGATAAAGAATGTGTTTTGTTTAGATTTTTCCATTATACGAAGAAAATACATATATCATTTTCCAATGATAAAACATTATGCTGAGAAAACATAATAATAAATAATTTAAGTAAATACTTACTCATTAATTCTTAAATCTAAATTGCCCACCCATAATCTTCTATCCTCCACCTGATTTGATTTTATGGGTTCTAATGGCAAAGGAACTTTAACAACTGGCTATAAACAAAACAGACATTATTATTAAAATTGTAGTAACTGCTAAATAACCTTTGTATAATTGAAACAAAATCTTACCTCCATATCTTAAGAAAGTTTAAAAGGATATCAAATTATACAAAAAGGTTTTAAGCGTCGGTGTTGATTTCAAAATGTATTTTTGTACAAAATTGGGCATTAGAATTTAAATATTTTTGTAGGAAATTGTACAAACACAGCAAATCGCTTATTATGTACATTCACTCACGGCAGTTTAGCAAATCGTTCATCTTTACGGATGATGATCACAAGTGACATAACATCTTATACCTGTAAAATAATTAAAATATGTCTTTAATCCTTACTTTATACTTTTCAAACTTAATTATATAAGTTTAAATAAATACATTTTATTATAATATACTTCCTTACACTACTTATAGATTTAGCTTAAAACTTTCAAATTACGTTTAATATTTTAGATGATAATTAAAATAAACATAAATAAATAGTATATACATATATACCACTAAACGATTATTTTTCTTTCATACATAAATCAAAAGAATTTTGTTTATTTCCATATGCATTACAACTGTAAACACTTCTTATATGTAATATGTATACATACGTAAGTAAGGTAAATATACTGAATCTAAACATGGCGACGATTTTTATCAGATTATGAATGACGACAGAATATTGTAATAAATAATCGCGATATTGGATTACGGTGAAATAATTACATATAATTTTATCGTGCTATTTTATAAAAGGTATATTCCAGATGGAGAGATCAATTATGTCTGAACAGCCTGCTCAAATACACACGGAAACTGTATTAGAAACTGATGCCTCAGATTCTGGATCTCAGGTATACTTATTACGTACTTTTATTGCTACTACGTCATTATTTCCATGTGACAACGATCGTTTTACAATAAAAACATGCTTCTTATAGTTTTAATATACTAAAAATATGGTAAAAAACAAATTATAAAAAATATCAGGATTGTTAGATACTGGTGCAAAGTGTTTGTTAAAAATATAAGACTGTATGTATATACAACTTTTCAGTATCAATTGAAGAGAACATAAATGCAGGTTTATAGTATTAGAAGAATAATAGGAGCTATTTGTAAAAGCAGTAACAAAGAAACAGAAACAATACATGATGTTTACTTTTCTATCGAAATGGATAAGAGCAAAATATTTATTAAATATATGCAGCTTCAACAATCGAAGGAGTTTCTGTAAAAGTACTGAGGACTACAGATCACCTTTATCAGATGTTCGTGTTTTAGATTTAACACGAATTATTGCTGGTCCTTATTGTACTATGATTCTTGGTGACCTTGGTGCTGAGATTTTGAAGGTTGAAAGACCAGGTAGTGGAGATGAGGCACGGAAATGGGGTCCACCATTTATAGAAGGAACCCAAGAATCGGTATATTTTCTTAGTGTTAATAGAAACAAAAAGAGCATATGCATTGACCTGAAAAAAGGTAAAGATATAATCTATGAATTAGCAAAAAAGTGTGATGTTCTGATAGAGAATTATGTCCCAGGAAAGTTGAAGGACATGGGTTTAGGATATGAGGATATCTCCAAGATAGCACCTCATATTGTATATTGTTCTTTGACTGGTTATGGATATGAAGGACCTTATGCAAATAGGCCAGGGTATGATGTTATTGCTGCTTCTATAGGGGGCTTGTTACATATAACAGGTGAAAAGAATGGACCACCATGTAAAGTTGGGGTAGCAGTAACTGATTTAGCAACAGGTTTATATGCTCATGGTGCTATATTAACAGCATTATATCAAAGAAAAAAATCTAATAAAGGGCAATGGATTCAGTGTAATTTATTGGCAACACAAGTTGCCAGTTTAATAAATATTGGTTCGAATTATTTAAATGCGGGTAAAAAAGCAGTACGCTGGGGTTCTGAACATGAAAGTATTGTACCTTACGAAGCTTTTCCTACAAAAGATGGATATATGACTGTTGGCACTGGAAGTGACACACAGTTTTTAGATTTACTGAAAAGAATGCAATTAACAGAGTTACTTAAATGTGATAAATTTAAGAATAATCAGGCTAGAGTAGAAAAGAGAGATGAATTATTGCCACTTCTTAGAAAAGAATTTAAAAAAAGATCTAATAAAGAGTGGGCACTTATATTTGAAGGTGCTTCATTTCCATATGGTCCAATAAATACAATAGGACAGGTATAAAGTAATACATATTTTTGTTAAAATAATTTGAAAACGGTCGTTACACAAGACAATCTTATAGGTGTTTGAAGATCCTCAGATAAAACACATGAAAATGGTTCAAGAGCTGGAACATTCCACAGGGAACAGGGTTAAAGTTGTTGGTCCTCCTGTAACATATAGTTATGCTGTAAATAAAGCTCGGTTTGCGCCTCCCATGTTGGGACAGCACACTGATGATATACTAAAAAATATTTTAGACTATACTAATGATGAAATACAAATTTTAAAGAAAAATAAAATAGTACAATAGAAAATAACATATTTTTAGTATTATAATTCAGTTTTTATTATTATCAATCAGTTAACTATGTATGTTGCGTATAATAATGAAATTCATATATTACATATTAGACTAAAAAGAAAATAAATATTTTTTAAAATAATCTATATGTTTCATTACAAGTCATTACCAACCCATGTATATTAATATAAAATACAATAAATATTTTATATTGCTTATTTTGCAGGATGTACCGACTGTTCGATTACGACTTAGAAAACCAAGATCAAACAAAAAGGTTCAATGGACTCAAGGAACCGTGGACAATGAACATATGAATAAAAAGAAATCAAAATGTAAATTCTCATCAACTATAGCTTATTTTGATACCATATATAAATGAAAAAAAAAAAAAATTATAGTTTACCAAATGTCGTAGGTTGTTGTATTTATGAAAAATCTCGAACCTTTGGCGAAAGCAGTTCCGAAGACAGTGATGATGAATGCGAGCATTGCCATGGCCACAAAGATGCTCATAAAAAGATGATGCAACACAGTGCAGAATCATCCAAGGAAGAGATGTCTCCAACCACTGGTAACTTCATTACTTAATAAAAATATACATATAAACTTAACGGTAAATAAAATGTGCATTTTTTTTTTTTTGCAGAATCAATGGTGAATGCATCTGTATAAATATGTTTGGCAATATAAATAATTTTCATAAATGAAAAGATATGATTTAAAAATCAGTGTTGTATAGATCAGAAATATGAAAAATAGGTATACAACTTTATATTGTAATTTTATGTTATACGAGATATATAATTTGTTAATAAATACACGATTAAATTTTATTTTGCAGGAAATCTTAATTATCAGTGGAAGCATTGTAATTTTTTAGTGAATACTATTCACACATTGAGTGCTGAAAGTTTAACTTGCACTACTTATATTTCTAATAACGACATATTAATAGGATATATCGTTATTATTGAAAACAGAAAGAAAGAAAATATAGAATTTTATTGTTTATAAAATGAATTTCTATTACATTATCTAATACTTATATAGTACAACATTGAATGAAAATGAATTTGTTATTGATAATGATCATTGAAATACTCAATGTGTATATTGTGCGCACGTACGTACATATTTTGTTGAATGTAATAGAAGTAATTATAGTTCCTATATTACATAATATAGAGCATGCATTAAACTAGCTTTTTAGATGTAGTTATTTAAAGTAAAATCGCTTGAAAAAACAAGTTTTCAAATTATAATTACAAGTACTTTAAAACTTTATTAAGAGATTTCAATATCCTGTAAGTAATTAATTATTATGTATTACATATAAATTTTTTGACGTCATGATACTTGAACATGTTAACATCTGTAATAACAGATTGTGCTTTCTGTTTGATTTGTTTTTTATTGTAATATTTGCTTACTATGTTTTTATGAATAAAATACTTTTATTTTGAATAATCTTATCATGTGTGTAACAATTATTAAAACATAGACTTTATTTTAATTTAAAGTTTCTTATTTAAAATATATCTACTTATAAATAAAATAGTTATTTGTACAGTTTTAATGATATACCATTTACAATTTATAAATGATCGTTCGTCTCTTATTTTTTTTTTAATCTTTATTCTTGTTTCTTTTTTTGTAGAAATAAATAAAATGAATATCATTTTAAAGTTTGGAACGTATTTTGCTATTATATGTATCCTGTTTTTTGAGAAGAAATTGTTTCTTTACTAATTAGTAAGTAATTTCATAAATTATGCTAAACACCGGTATATTGTCAGAAATTGTTTGAAGTAATTTAAAAATATCAGTCAAGGAGAAGAAACATTATTAATTAAAATATGTCATAAAATTGTAAAAAATTCTCACTTTTATGCCTTATGAAAGTTTAAAAATATACATATAGTAATCTATTTATGAGACTTATAATTTTAGGTACGTACAAAGGTGTGATAGCAAAATAAGATCACAGAAATGGATCAGCCTTGTGCATTAAAACAAGGTTATAAATATTTAAATTTTAATGATAGTGTTACACAAAATAATAAATTCTTTTTTTAATTAATAAAATAATTACAGAGCAGAATTTGCAAAAATCTAACTACACTTGTCCATTATTCTATATTCATTAAAAATAGAATTTATAATTTTGTATGACTTCGTAAAAGTATTAATTCATTATAAATTTAAATAGAAGCTAGAATACCTCACAAAATTTTAACCAGATATTTTAATGGGAATATTAATGGCTTTTAGTGGATCAACGTTACTGCTACTTTTTTGAAACTTTTGTCTATTCCTTACTTCCATACCTCTAGGATAAGAATCTTCGTTCAATCCCAATGCTCGAACCATATTGCGACTACGCCAAACTTTAACAGTATAATCATCACTAGTTGTAACTAACATTTCAGGATCACGTGGATTGAAGGCAACCGAATTAACGACGTCTGAATGTGGGAACTTTGCTAAACATACACCGTAATGTCTGTCCCAGAGATAGCCATGTTTATCTTCAGCACCACTAGAAATGAAAATTTTAATACCCATACATTAAATAGATGTTTGAACAAAATTTGAATTACTCTTTTCTATCAAAGAGACAAAAAAAATATGTTAATTAAGTTCACCTTGCTACATATTCGTCGCATACATTAAGAAAAATAAAGAAACATTCATTATTCGGTGTGTATGACTTGTGTGCTCTCAACATGGTTCCAACTTGTTTTAACGTTACTAAGTCAATTACATGTATATCAATTTCTTCGGCTATCGGCGGAGGTTGTAACGGATTCGTAATGACATAGCCTCTGGGCCATGGTCTTGTGTTTACGTATAGATATCTGATAATGTACATAATTCTATTAAAAAGGATAAATACAAACATTATACTTATTAAACGAATAACCGACCTATGATCTGGAGAAAGTCCCATTCCTATAATATGCCCATGCAAATCAATTAAATGATCTACTTTGTCAAAATTGTCAGCTACAGAACTGTAATCCAACCAATTAGTATATAACAATGCCAAAGCATTTTGTCTTTCGCGTTCTCTTTCTCTTTGCGCTAATCTTTCGCGTAGCGATGGTCCAGGATCTAATCTCGTAGGAAATTTGAACTTTTTTATTCTCTTGAAACCCACTTGATGCGGTGTATAAGTTTTTGATCCGGTTGTAAAAATGAGATATTTTTCACCATTATTTGCTAATTCGTCAGTATCAACCGTATCGTCTATATTTGGCGACTCTGTATACACATACATTTATGATCAATATCATAAATTTGTATAATTGAAATGTTATTTTTTCTAATATAACTGTTTCTACCTTCAGATTCATTGTCATCCCATTCAGAACTATTATCCTCTCTATCATTTTCTTGAACCTTTTTCTCCATCTCTACTTGTCTATATTCTTGATTGTATTGTATAGGATTAGCATATTCAAAACCATCACCAAGTCTTTTCCAATTCATAAATCCACCCTCCAATGTGCTGTATCTGTTTGATCATACTTTATTAGATATACATAATTCACTTTTAACTTTAGTAAATTTAACTTACTGCAATCTAGATGATGCATGACGAAGAACAACTGGTTCTTCTTGTTCTTGATTAGTATCAATAGGAGATGTGGATGATATATCTCTATGGCTTAATGGATTTCCTTTTTCTTCTTTGGCATTAGAAGTTGAAGGTTGATTCTGTTGCTCTTCAGATTCATTCTGTTCAGGTGACAAGCAATTAGCCACCATTATTGTTCGAATTGATGAAGCATTACCATTGTAAAACCTAAATTATGTAAAACAGAACTGTAAACATTTGAAGCATTATTTTTATAATGAATAAAATCATAAATATGTAATACCTAAAAAGTGGTGCCATAATAGGTACATGTTCACTAAATGACTCTTGAGTTGCTTTATTAATCCACAAGAGACTAGTACTAACTAAATGTGCTAACCAACATAAATTTCCACTTAAAAGATAATTCTCACTGTACCATGTACCAAATATGTCATAGGGTTTATTTGTAACTCTACATTGGAGATTAAAACCAGCTGTAATAAAGGAAACTAAATGATTTTCTATTGTACCATTTTTTAAATGTTAGCAGATTAAATGATATCCTTACGTGCTAATCTAAATACTGCTATTTCACCAGAAGTGCAAAGAGGAGTTCCAAAACGTACACCAGATACAAGTAATAAAGTATCAGAAGAGTTAAACTGTGAAAATTGTGTATATTTCCAACTAAATGTTTTCATGTCATGATGGTATTTTAAGGTGACAGGATACTGACTTTCCCAAACCTAAAATAAATCATGCAACTGATTTTATGTTTTCAATCATAATTATGTATTGTCAGAACTAAATAATTACAAAATAAAGAAATAAAAATGACTCACAAAAATATATCCATCTTTAGAACATGTAGCAAACATTTTCCCATTGTGGGAAAAACTAACATGTAATACTTGATGAGAATGCTCTTTAAGTACTTCTGTTTCTAAAAGTGGTATACGATATGTTAAACGTTTAAATTCTCCTAACCAAGAAGTCTTTCCTACAAAATGATTTAATATTGTAACATAAGAATATGCTGTGTTAAAAAATATAAAATAATTTTAATATTGATCATGATTTCTAATTGTATATATATATATTATATACATTCCCTCAGGCTTATTTGTGAAAATCGTATCCTATGCAATACAGAGTATTTATAAATATACAATAAAGTTAACCTGGCATTATGCCGACGTCTGGATTTATTTTGTACGTTTGATAGAACAAATTTTTCCAAAGAAATTCGTCGTGTGATACTCTGTGCCATGATTTACATACTTCTCCAGCGATTGTCAATTCCTTGGGTGTTAAATATTGAAATATGTTCAACAATACAGAATCCAGCATATAATACCAGTTACCATTTCCTTCGCTTATATCCGACAGACAATCGCTTTCATCTTTTGATTCGATGCTATCCTCTTCGCTATTTTCTTCATTTTTCGTGACATCGTCAACGATGTCCATATCGAAATGTTCTTTATTTACTAGAACAGCTGATATCTATCTGTAACACTACTACTGACCACCAACACCTTTGATATCATACGAACTTGTTCGAAATCGAAACACCTTTGCATTGAATATTTGCAGCCGAACGTTATATTATATACAAATTCTGCTACGATTTAAAAACGTTTTAACCGAATATATACTTAATACTCCTCCACTTTGGGTATGTTTAGACCTGCAAGCCAAGCATAGAAGACTAACTTTATTGATCGATTCTTTACGTTATCCGTCATTTTGTTGATTATTAGAATCAAAAGCAGGTGAATGATATTGAGGAAACGTATTTGGTAGCAATTGTTAATAGAAAAAGACATTCAATCTTATAAAAAGTATTAGAATTAAAATATACGATAGTTGGGCATAGACTTGTAAATGAACTGAAATGATAAAGGAATAAATATGTAGGAATATGTTTAATTTAACAATTTCATTGTTTTCGTCTAATAAAGTTATTGCAAAAATCTTATTTCGGATCGAAGCCATATGCGCAGCCATGTTATCCCGCTCGAAGTGACGATGGCCTCGTGATTTTTAAATGTCAAAGGAACATTTTATTGAAACTTTTCAACAAAACTGCTCAACATTCTTTTGCAAAATTAAATATATTTTTTTGGTCTTTGTATTTTTATTTGGGCTCATATCATAATATTTAGTATACAGTCTTTTATTTCACAAAAATAATTATTCAATCTTCATTATAATTTTAATATAAATAATCTATACGGACTTTTATCTTGGACGCATATAAACTAATATTTTTGATAACCAATATAAAAGAGTATCATTTATGTTGATTTTATAAACATACCTTCTTGCTGTACAACTCCTGCACTATCTACAAAAAAGGATCTGATTTAATCTTATCATGTTAAGAGTTATTTTCTTGAGAAATCAGTTGATTTTCTGCTTGCATATAAAATTGTTCTCCAAACCATTCTCTGTGCATTTCTAAATAACTACAACATTTAGAATATATGTATCAATCATGTTACATGGAGAGAGTATGTAAAGAAGATACGAAATATTACCTCAGAAACATGTCCAAGTATTTTGAAAGAACCTTCAACTTCTTGTGTGGTATATCTGTTAATTGGAGTAAATCTGGCAATTTAACTAAAAATATACAAATAATTACGATGTAACATTTCGTAATATTTTTTTACTTACCAATATTTTGACAAATGTTTAAAAAAAAGTGTACGCACCAAATAATCGCGTCAGATGAATGGCACCATAGTAAGTAGAAGGGTTTGGAGGATTTTCAGATTTCGCACTCTCGGGCATTAATCTCCATTTGTTTGATTGCTGAAGCAAGGCATTGATTTGTGCAGATGTAACAATTGGTATTCTTAATGTTACTCCACGTGGGCTAGAACAACGAGAACTTGTACTTGCAATACTAAAAAGAAAGAAATCGTCAACTTTGTGAATATGTAAGCAAATGTGAGATGATTGGTGATTTTTTCCCTGAAACTTTAATATACCTAGACAAATTTCCTGTATCTTGTTTAATTTCGTCATAGAATCTCAACTGTCTATTTTCATCAATGGAACTCACTCTACACGATCTTAATCTTCGTTTCGTATGTGTCAATATTTTTGATGTATCTGTTTCTGGATCATGTTCTTGAAATGGCGGTAAATGAGCATATTCAGTATCTTCATACTCTTCTTTAACTAATACCTCTGAATTTCTTAAAATAATAATATTCTCGTGTTAAAGTTGACCTATCTTGTTTAAATTTTAAACGAAAATACCTACTCAACTGGTTCTTCTTTAACAAGTGTTGAACGTTCAGTATACAAGAAGGAAGATTTTAAATTACAATATTGTTCTCGTTCTTGCCTATATAGAAGAAGATCATGTAATGTAAAGTCGAAATATATTCGTAATCCGTCTGCAACTTCCCTGCAGATGTTTATTTCATTAATTGTTTTTTCTATTGTGTTATTTGCTTTGTTCCTTTGAGGCTTTTCTGGAATGTTTGTTAATTGTGTTGTTGTGTAGTGCTGTACCCAGGATTCTAAAATATTTGCAACAGTCGGTTGTGCTGGAAGAACAGCTAGCTAAAATCCATAGATATTTTGTTACCTTCAGAAGTTCAAGTTACATTTTTATATGTTTTTATGGTAAACTATTATACCTTATTTTTATTGGTTATTAGGTCGTAGTCTTGGTCCAAAATTCTTCTTAGAGTAGTACCGATGTCAAGATCAATTCCTGGCTTTACACTGGCACCGGATTGACTGCCACCTCCGCTATCCTCATCGTCGCTCGTTTCACCAACATAATCAGAACTACTTTCTGTATCTTCTTCAGTAATTACTTCCTTCATTATTAAAAATAATAATACTTCGTGTAAATTGTATGTCAATTATCCTCTATAATTATTACAGACTCTAAACTATTAATACTTCTGTATCATAATCAGCATGTTGTCCTGAACTGCCATCCTCTGATGATCCGGTTGTCGCAGACGTTGCTCGACTACCACCGCTTCTCGCTCTTCGCCGCGGTTCCCGATTTTCAACTTCATTTAAACGTTCGGATAATTTATGACTTCGTTTTTTACGCTCTCGTCGATATAAATAAGCTCCCCTACGATATTAATTTCATTTATGTATAATTACATAAAAACTGTGTATGTAATTTTTATTATATACATACAACTGAAGCTGTGCTTTTTGTGCTAAATCACGTTGAAGCTGGCGATTTTCCTCTGTATCTTTTAGTACATATTCTTCTGTCACACAACGATCCCATGATGAATTCCATCCCTATTATTGCATAAATATTTTTCCTTATATGTATATAAGATACTTATGATATGTAACAAAGGTAATAATCAGTTATAAATCATAGTAACTCCTCGTTTATTGTTCACCTGGAAATGTATCAAATATTCAACAGCTTTTCTTCCTCTTTGATCTTTGTTAACTATGACATCAAGTACCTAGAATTCATATAAATCATTGAATATTAATGTACATTTTGCTTGTAACTTAAAATGCAATACATTACAATGACATTAATTTGTCAATGCTTTAATTGTAAAATTATATACCTTTGAGTCGTACAATACTTTTGCTTTGGTAGGATCAGGTTCATAACATAAAACTTTTTCACCATCACAAAATTTGAATTTTGGTCCTCGAGTGGAAACCATTCCTTTCTACTGAATATTGAAACCAAATTACAAAATTGTTCTTGTATGCAGTTGAACACCAACAGAAATCATAACATGATATTGTTTAGATTATCATAACCTTATATAACACTAAATACATCTAATAAAATGATTTAAAATAGCCTATGGTTAGAAAACCTTTCTAAGTACCACCTTCGTATCTCTTTATTTGAAATTATTAATCATTACCAAGTACATATACCAGACAACTGTTGTTAATAACAGGTAAATACAAATTAAAGTTTCAAAAATTGAACCTCCTCGTAAAAATCTTAGTTTGTATATAAACTAACCTACCCTGAGATCAAATTCAAACGGGTATAATTGTCACTGGTAACAAATAGTTAGTTCCGATCCCACGCGCTAAATGGCGCTGTTACCATTTTTTTTTAAATTTACTTGCCCGCCTAATAAAACCGTATGAAAGATTGAACTGCAGATACAAACTGTATCTGTAGTCACTGGTTTCATTGAAGAAAGATTCATTGAAAATAATGGGGAACTGGGAACCCGTAAATTACTTCACAAAGTTTGTGTTATCGATCTGCCTCCTTACCATTTTCGTAACACATTCTGCTGTATCAACTGAATAGCGTTTCTGTCGTATGTGACATGAAAATGGTAAGAGGGCTACATAACCCAGGAATTTCCATTGCATTATAAAGTCTTTCTTACAGCTCGTCTATGGATCATACAGACCGTACCTACATACGGCTACTTGCATACCACGTTTCATAATAGAACCGTTTGCAATAGTGTGGCCTGTTTCGAAACGCGTTTGCTGTTATTTTTCTTAGCGTTTATACATGTATTCACTTTTCTTAAAAAGAAGTTCGAGCTTTTTGTTTTTGAGTGTTTTCAGGACGGATAACATTCAGTTTGTGTATAGTAAATAGACAGTATTGAAAATATAATTGGGTGTTGGGTCAGTCTGTCAACTCAGGTAGAGTATATGTATGTATGTCATACACACAGAAACGATATCTGGGTACATATTCGTCGTATGATCATGCAAGAAATAGTAACAAAAAAAAGAACAAAACGATTGAGGTAAACATGAAAGTAAACTAGCTAAGAAAATATAGCGATGACGAAATTATTTTAATTGCACACCGAAGAATGCCGACTGATTTTTCCCGCAACTTCGTGCTAATTGAACGGTAGAAGCTACAGGTCACGATTATTTTGAGTTACTATTGATTGATAAACAGGTACATACATGAGAATATTAAAGCAAATACAATAATTAGTATAATCTCAAAATATATCGTTCTGTTAGAAAAACATGTATATTCAATGTACTTTGTTACATTGTTACATTTTATCATTCATTTTTTCATTTATTCGCTATCGTATACTACATGTTTTATATATTCGTAATTGGATCCGGAATTTCAACCGCGATAATGTATCACACAATCAAATCCACCGCCCACATGCGTAAATACGTGTGCACTTAATCTAACGCAAATATTCCTTCTCCGGTGCATTACTCTTCGTTGTTCGTAAGATAGAAAGCCTGTCATTTGCTATTTCCAGTAGAGATGATCTCACGCTGTAACATTAAGTAATTCCTATAATATGTTGTTGGAATATGACATAATTTCGTTGAACAGCTTCAATCCAGGACCGAATGTAAAACGATTGTTCGTTGTTATCTGCGACGCAACGCGTTTACGCCTTTTGCGCCTGTAAGATAGCTTGTAATCGACCCGGCGCGGCGGGCTTTTTTCCTTTCCTCTCTCGTATCATTTAACTGCGATTTGTTTTATTTAATACGTTAAGTACAATCACCCACGTTGAGCGTATAATTTATTATTAACTTGTTCAATAGAACTGCTTTATAAAGTAAGCGAAATCATAGTTTGTCTGGTTTTATCAAGCGGTTAAATTTCAACTTGAACAGTAACAAGTTTTAATGCTCCAATCTCAGATTTTAATTCGATATATGTATATAATATTTTTCAGAGTGACCAAAAAAGAAAAAAAAAATGGTGGACCACGGATTTCCTGGACAGCATACTACCACAACTACAGTAACTACAAGTACCACTACTACACAACCAATTATCCGATTTGATCCGTCTTACACGAGAACATTACCTGGAATTCTTAAAGTCGCTCAAGTGGTGAGTTTATTATTAATCGATAAACTCCTTGATTTTTTATATCAATCGATCTTTTGATTATGATCGCGAGTTATGAAAATTATACACAAGCGATATACATAAATAAAACGTTGCGTGTGTGTGTGCGCACGCAATCAATACATATACATTAGCGTTTATTATCTTTTCGTTATCAAAGTTAATTCCATGGAACGGTTTACTGAAAAAATGAAACGTCATTAACATTTTTAATATGGAATTAACAATTTATATTTCTTTTTTTGTAGATTTTGAGTCTTCTAGGATTCATATGCATCACAGTGTCCAGCCAAAGCAGTTCCAGTCGTGGAGGATGGTTCAATACCGTGGCGATGGGTGGTTTCTGGTTCACAGGGATATTGCTCGTTTTTTACTTGTTTCATATCGTTGAAAAATTTTCGAAAATTCCTTGGATAAAAATTGTGAGTCACAGGAGAGGAACATTAGCTTCTCATGCATGATTATTTATCCGTCATCGATTATATTAAAAGTCCCGTGATAGTTCCAGAATAGGAGCTCGTTAAAAAATTAAGACGCAAGTTATTTTTGTAAGGAGGTGAAATATTGATCTTGGTCGAAGTAACCGGAACGTTTCGCACTAGAATATGCTATATACCAAATCGAGTTTAACGTCGTTATTATTTAACATCTTGTAATTTGTTTGGAGAAGTAATATATGTCCGCATTGTAATTTGCAGGAGTTCATATTTTGCTCAATTTGGACTGCTTTCTATTTGTTAGCTGCTGCTCTGGCAGCAGATTATGCTAAATACGTAGAAGCTTTTGGAGTTGCAGCAGTAAGTTTTATTTAATTCGTAATCTGTTTTATCTTGAGTCTGCTTTTCTTTTCTTTCTACGAATTTTATTCACATTTTCTTTTGTAGTTCTTTGGATTCTGTGCCATGGTAGCTTACGGCCAGGACGCTTGGTTGAAGTTTCAAGCAGCAAGGAGCGGTGCTTTAGCACAGGGTCAGTACACTCCCAAACAAGTATCAACAGTTACGAGTCCAGCGTATTAATTCTAAACAGATAATTGTTCGATAAACATCGTACGAATCGACCATTTTGAAGACATATCTCGTTGCTTTTATAAGAAGGATTTCTTTTCTATCTTTCTTGTTATACTATTTGAACGTAAAATGCTAACAATAAGGCACAAACTAATCTCATTAATTAACATTGCTATTTTTTTTTTTTTTTTTGCTAAAGTATGCACGTATTCACGTACATACGTTTAATCGATGTCACTGAATCACTGATATTTAATGATCTTATATACATATACATATATATATATATATACATATCTGTATTATAAGTAAGATGATATACAAATACGCATATTTTTTAATCTCTTTTTCTTTATACATATTGTTAGCTGGTTATTCATTGTGTATTATGTCGTAAGGTTTTAATATCTGTTGATATTGAAATGATATTTTTGAACAGATAATATATACAGATACATATGTATATCTATTGGTATACATTTATAAGCAATATATATGTTCGATCAGTATTGTGTTCATACTATATGAATCGTTGATATATACGAATATTTGTACTTGTTTTGTATTTAATTTTCGAACAATGACGATTTTGTCGTTTCGCGTTGCATTCCAGATTCTAGTAACAAATGGATCAAATGGTTATCTTTATTTATTTGTAATTGTACGCGCCACAAGAGAAAGGAAGGTGTACGTTTTCAAGATATACATACAAGTAATGTTAGTTAGACATAAGAATCGCGTTTGTTATAATTTAATGATTTTCATGATATTACGCAACGTATCACGTATATTTTGTGATCTTTATTCGATCGACTCGATACAGGTACCTACATTTATATGTACATGATATTAGATACATACTAAATAATTCTATTTAACAAATTTCGAACAACACGAAGAAAACGCAACGACGATAGTTACGATGAAACTTGTACTACTAAAACGTTACTTAAACGAAATAAATTATTGAATGTTTTTTCCCTGCAAATAATTTTGTTGGGCTTTTTTTTGGCTTTTTTGGCTTTTTTCAAAGAAAAACCAGAAATTATGTAGCTGTGGAAATTGTTTTTGGACAAATTTTGATATGCGTTCTCTTCAAACGAAGAAAATATTAAATTGAAAGTTTCTTTAATTTCTGTGAACGTATTTAGGCCTGCGGCCCTGTTTCTTACCCATACTAGAAAGATCAATGGTTTTGCCGTCGGGGAGTACTAATTTGTTTTCTTGATAATCAACAAACCCGTTTTCTTCATCTTCTTCGCGTTGTTCCTCGTCGCATTTGATGCCAGTTTCGTAAGTGTATTCGCGTCGAATACCATCCGGATCTATGTAACCATATTTACCCCTAGTGATGCAATCGATGCCAATTAGTTCTTCTTTGTAAGATCCATCATCGTTCTCGAAGCCCCAGGTGATTGAGCCATCCGGATTATCGTTACGATACCGTCTGATAATCTGTTGCAAAACGCATTAATGTAAACGCATGATATGCGTATGATTTGCTTAACACCGTGCTTGATCTCTGTTCGTGTACCATTCGATATCGCGCTCTCTCCTGAGATTACATAACTGCTACAGGTTTCGTGCTCTACTTTTAGGCAACATCGTTAGAATCGCTTAGATAATGTCAAGAATTTCATTCGCAAAGTACTTTTATATATGTATATTATTTTCCAAAGGATTTTAACGTTCGTATACTGTTTCTTAAGTGGGAGAGCCAGATAATCGTGACACGATTAGCAGGGTGTAGTCAGGTTCCAAGGATTTCGTTTGATTGATTAAGTAACTATATATGTACAGATCGAATTCTTAGGAAACTAAGTTGCGAAATCGGTATATCAAGTTTCTATAATAAACAGGATATGACGAAAGGAAAGGGAGAGCCAGGGAGATTGATTGTCATTTATTTGAATTTTCAGGACCTACGTTAAACGTAGCATCGTCGTCGTCGTCGTCGTCAACCCTTTTCCCAAATGAACCCCTGAATGTACTAACCTGTGCAACTGGCTTCTTTCCACGACCATCGAAAGGTTGTGATGTTTTCACAGGTTTCGTAGGAGGTGCCTTAACTTGTTGTTTGAACGGTTCCTCTATCGGTTTCCTGGGTTTGTTCGCTTTTGGAGGTGGTCTGTACTGAACAGGTTGTGGAGCCGGGGTGGCTGATACTCCACCTCCTCTGCCAGTTGATGGTGAAGCTGTTTGAAGTGGAGGACGATATTGTACTGGAGGTGATTGAGCTGATGGACCAGCGGAACTTCTGGATACTGCCCCTAGATTCGCTATGGCACGTGGCACGTTTTCTTCGCTATCTTCTTGACTTTCCGATTGCTCCTCGCTCAATTCCGAATCATCGTCTTGCTCGCGTTGAGATTCTCGGTTTCGTGCATCCTCGTCTGGTTCTTCGTTCACTGGCTTAATATGCTGAGGGAGATTTTGTGCTGGTCCAGTTGGCAGATTGGGGGAGTTAGGTCGTAGGGGTTTGAATGGTGCCAGGGGCCCTGGACCAGTTCCGATGGGTCGTCGTGGACCGGTAAGTCTTTGATTCGCAAGCGCAGCCTGCGTTGGAATAGCTGGTCTAGCAGATGGCAATCTTTGGAAGCGCGCTGATCGCAAGGGTGCTGGTAAACCCTTCGGTGGCGAACCACCCTCTATGTCTTGATTAAATTGGGCCGAAACCAACACGGCGACGCATGCCAACAACTGTAAGAAATAATTAAGAAAAGTTAGGATCTGTTCGGCTAACGTAAAGACCTCGAGCCTTTTCACGGTGCTGGCAAGCAGGTTCTTTCTTTCCTGTTGTTATCTCTGAAATGCCAACTGTTCGTTACATGTACGACGACGACGAGCGTAGCATATTCTGGAAATGAAATTGGCTTTCTCTTTTCTCTGGCTGGCGTGCCACGATGAATTTTACGCAAAAGCAACTCGAGGTACAGCTAATTATCTGCATACGTCCAGTCTTACCGAGAAACTTGCTGGCGTAAACGAGCACGTTTGGACCGGTGGTACCGCTTCCACGGGTAGAACCAGTCGCGAGAACCTGTTATATCGGGATCGAACGAATGCGAACGAGAAATAAGAACAATCGAATCGCTGTCGTGCCAATAAGCGGTGATCCGATACCAGACCGAGTCTACTGGTAACCCCTTCTAACGCATAGAAATCTTATTACTCTTGCTCTTGCAAGCTCGTTTCCTTCGATAATAATTCCCCGTTATACAATACATGTAAGAATATGAAAATACCGGTCGCTTGATTGCTGTTAACGTAATTTTCTTCACACTTAATCAGATCAGTCGATAAGAGGGTGAAAGGTACACCATCTTGGAAATTTGAAACATCAACAGGAACCAAAGAATATTTGAAATCAGTTGAAACTTTTGTTAGACTTTAGTTGCGAAGCGTGCTGAAATTCAACAGAAACTTATTGTTAGTAGTCTCCCCTTCTCCCTCGAATGGTTAAGGTTCGATGGAAGTTCGAAAAAGTTGAAATGTTGTAACGTTCGTTAGGGTGCTGCGAACACGTTGTAGCCACGGTGTTGGCGAAGTTGTGGCTGTATCAGTGATCGTTATATCCTCCTCTACAATTCCTCTACTCCGCAGGAATGCACCCAGTCTCGGGAGAGAAGGGAGAGACAGGCGAGCCGAATGAACGTGAATTTGTTTCTTACGGGATTGCACTTCGTTCCAAGTCGTGGCACGCGTAGATATTTATAGGGAACACGACTAAAAATCTATTCGACTTTCTTACTCGCCACTTTCACTCGACCAGAAGCCGACTTTGCCTACAGCCATGTTTACGGCTGTATACCAATTTTCGTCCTTCGTGTCCGAGCATCGTAAAGAATGCGTTCTTTTCCTTCCCTTATACATACTTACTCGTTTCTTCGTTCATTCATTTTACCTTCTTGTACTTTCACTTTCTTTCTTCACCGATAATGTTAAACGTCGATAATAATTTCTTCGTCGATCGTTCCAATTTTATCATGAGCGTCACGTTTTTGCCATCGCTACGTGACGGTTTTAAACGATCAATTTTATAGGTTTCCAATGAGTATTGGAACGATAGTAACAGCTTAATATGGTTAAATTACATTAATGGGTACTCTAGAGATTTCCCCACCATACAATAATTTGATATTCTCTATGCGATCAAAAGCAAGAGCATAAACACCGGTAGGGCTGATCGAAAGGAATGTCAAGTATAAAGGAAACTCTATAGGTATGTAAGTCGATACGCTTCTTGTAAGTTGTCTAAAAACTTGCCAGCCAACTTGGACTCTCCGACTAAGACTAAACCATTTCTCCCCTTTTCTTATATGTATCTCGTACAATTTTTATGGAAATATATTATAATGAAACGCGATCAACATAAAATACACGGTTAGAGCTTTCAGCAAAACAAGAATTTTCGTGTTACAATTTGCATAAAGAATTTCGATCGTTCCGTCGTTACGGATCGTAAGCATCGAAAGTAATTTATTGTTTCTCTCCTGTTCGATTTTCTATCGCATTTTGAATTTGTTAATATTACAAATGTTTGAAAATTGAAATACACCAGAAGAAGAACGTTTTAATTAACTTTCAACTTTCTTTGGTAGCGTCAGCCTCGATTCGTATGGAGATTTGAATTTCGCGCTTCGCGGACGTCACTTCCAGATGCACCGATTTCTGCGTTCAAATTTAAATCGTTCAACTTTGATCAATTTGTAAAGTCATTGATTTTTTCATAGGAATTTTTTAAATTCGAAATCGAAGCGTTCAAGATGAAGGGACCGCGGCAAATTGAAAACCCACGCTTCCCGCCGGGGTTCTACCTAGCCAACGAAAGGGTTAAAGGGTTGGCAAAGAGGAGAGAACACTTTGAAGTACTCACGATCACCGCGACGCGCATGGCCGTATAGTATCCCGTATCCCGTGTCCCGTGTCGCAATGGTGGTCACTCTGGGTGTGGTGCCGCCGCGTTTATGCCTCACACTACCTCGAACGACTCCCCGTCTCCGTCTTCTTATACCTATATCCCCGTTTAAATTCTTATGGTACGAGCAACACGCAGGCCAACTTTCCATCGGCCAGCAGGAATTGTGTTCCGTGCGAATACGAGATCGCGAAACGATTTGGCCCTCCGCGCCACCCGGTGTACAAGCGCATTCTTTCCTTCCTCCACCCAACTCATTTTATCACTATCCTGATACTTGCTTGACGATCATCTTACCTCACGCGTTCCCCCTGCTCATTTCGTTAATTAGTATTAGTAATTAGTAATTAGTATTAGTATTGCTCAAGTCACCTTTAACAAACTTGGCTATTCCCCGGAGCACCAGCTCCTGTTTAGCTCAGTTACAGCCGTTAAACTCGGAGCAATAAATATAGCGGTAAAAATAAAACGCTACTTTTAGAGAGTTATTTAGAATTACCTAAGTGTTACATCGATCTCACTTTCCATCATTTATCATAGCATTTCACGTTTTCTCATACTAACAAAAATAATATTCAATTAACATTTAATCCTGTCAGAGATTCTTAGACAATATTTCAACAGTGAAACTGCCTTTGTTCAAACCAAATTTATCATGCAATATTCATAATTAACGTTAATTTTAAGAAACGATGGTTTCAGTAATCCTTACTTGATGTTTTAAAAATGATGTCTACTTGGGATAATTTGGAGCACATTATCGTAGGATACCATTCGTTTGATGGTTGCCTAGAGGAAGGAGCTTCTACGGGAATAGTTAGTGCTCGAGGCTTGAATCCAAGGTCAGTGTCGGGGCTAAAGTCGGCTGCACTAATCCTCGTATTACGATGGCAATGTATACTATACATATAGTACCTGCGACCTTATGCAGCCAGCTATAATTTACTGTATACTGCACTTTCACGTGTAACAGCGCGTTCTTCAGCGTGTTGTATCTTCGAGATAAAAACGCACCGTTGAATTCTTGGCTTGAAAACGGTGCAGAAATTGGTTTACTCAGGGTCGTCAATCGGATCTGGAGAACGTCAAAAGAAGAATTTCTTATTCCACTAATAATTTCCACTAAATTTGGACCGTAGCGGACCATTTTAATAAAAAATAATTGATTATTAAGTTGTAGAACATTTATTTATTGAGTCTAACTTGAAGAGGCGGTATCTTTTGCAAAAGGTATGCAATAATCGTGTACTCCTCGGTCGTATCGACCTTACAAGACTGAAAATGTCATTTTGATATTTTCTTGTCGAGCATTGTAAACGTAACGACCCGTAAAACATTGATGGACCTGTAAACTATGCACGCACACCAAATGCAAATGTTACCAGAACATTCTCCATCATCTGAAACCAGTTTTCTCTTCGCGTCTTCTTCGTACATCCGCAGTACCAAGCGTACTTCGTTTTCTTCGCGGTTTTCAAGGTCAACCGACAATATTTCCTTCCACTTATAAGGGAACAATTAAAATCAATAATTTTGTATGTTTATTGTAATTAATTGAGATTGAGATAAAATATAGTTGGTATATATTGTCTTGCAACAAACGAAGCATTCATTTTAATAATTACACCGATCAAACTTGTTATTCGCCTACAACTGTTCTCTTTGCATGAAATTAAAGATCATCTTGTATTCTTCTACCAATCTGTTTGACCCATAAGACGTATTATTCAATGTTTGCGCAAACTGAACGAGGCCAACTATACAGGGTGTTCTATATGACCCACGTACCTCGAGTATTTAGACGTTCAAAATAATTTCCTATTTAAAATAATAGAATAGAATTTTTTTCAGCTATGTATGGAAGGTTATGTCACGTAACCGCCCGCCATTTTGAACCTTACAGCGTGGCGCTTCTGAAACGGTGCCACCGAAAAGAAACTCGTTAATTCTGGATTAATACTAATATTTAATGTAAAGTTCTATAATTATTTGATGTAATAAATCTTCAAGACGTACTTTACAAGCTTGAAGTCGAGAAATAAAGAAACAATTAAATTTTTCAAACCCCTTCTGATACATAACTTTTTACTCGAGTACCATTCGAATCTCAAGTGAAACTTTTGTGTTGGAATTGACTCGAATTCGAGTACATATTGAAGTTGATCCCACCTCTAGGCAGTAGTACCAGCCGATGGTTACACGGCGACTACGTCCCAGGGTAAAAAAGAAGAAAGAAGAGAAGAGAAGAGAAGAGAAGAGAAGAGAAGCGCGCGCAAGGGAGAACCGGTTTCATGGGGGTTTCAGCCTCCACAAAATGATCTGTCTGGCTTGCTGCTTCGACTCCGCTTGCCTCCACTGTTCACCTCCCGCGAAAGCGTTTGCTCCGGTGCACCACCTACCTACCTACCTACCTACCTACCTACCAACCTACCTACCTACCTACCTACCTACCTGTTTCTTTTCCTCCATCTCTGCTCTCTCACAAGACCTGCTGACCAACGTACCTGATTCGACGTCAAGAGGGTTCTAACTCGCGGCATTCCTCACCGAAAGCCAGTTGGACATTCCGCGCGGGGTAAATTGATGCTAAGAGACCTCGTCGAGGCCACCATCTCGCTACAGCTGGCATCAACTTCAATATCTACAAAGAAATTCAAAAAATAAATATCGTAGACTGTCTTCAATTGCATATGTATTGCTGCAACTGGTAACCATAGATGACTTAGAATTGTCTGGTCATCGAGGGGATTATTTTGCGTTTCAAATACTTGCTGCATGTTTCATCATTTGCTACCCCCTCGAATAACATTAAAAACAAATACATATAGCGATACATATGCCTCCCTTAGATTTTTGGCTATTTTAAACTATTCGTAGATAGAATAGCTCTTTGAAGTCCGATGGGGCAGCTAGGTGATTGTTTAAAAAATCTTTCTCGGTGAGAGAAATTGTTTATTATAAAGAAAAGCGTTGATTTCGAGGTATGTATACGGTTCGAGGATGGCAGCGTCATCAAGCTCCTGAGGAGACCGGCCGATTGAACACGGGCCGCGATCGTGCCGATTCCTCTGATTGGCCAAGAGAGCCGGCGTTACTCACGGCGCAAGAAGACTCTTTGTCTGTTTTTCGTCCGGCCGACTAGCCGGCAACCGGCGGACCGCAAGTTATACGTGCAGTCGGAGGTCCTTCAGCCGTCGCGCCGGCTGCAATTATTACGCTCGTCTTCGAATTCGATCTCGGTTCGTTCGCGATTCTTTCAGACAAATCTTCCTACCAATATACGCCGCGACCATTCAACGAAATCGTGAACCGAAATCGTGATGTGCCTTTAAAATGTTTCATCGCGATCAATAACGGCGAGAGGATATCGGAGAAACGTCATCGATTCATCGGAGGTAAGACCCTCTTTCTCGGGAAGCTTTTATAACAATCATCGAAGAAAAAATCAAATTTCATTGTCTTAAGTTCGAAATTTTCTCGCGAAGAAGTACCTACTTGGGCCGTCTATGTTTTTTATAGTTGATAGTTGAATGCAATTGTAATCGAAGGTCAGTATTTTTGGGATAATTTTTCTTTTCCTGTCTTCGCGTTTTTTGAAAGATCAGAACTTTTAAGAGAAGAAGAAACCAGTTTTAGATTCAGCTACCCGGTACATAAGATGCTTGTATTCTACCGTGAATCGCCGACTTCATTCTGCGACCTTCAGCGTGCTATCGTTAAATCGTTCAAGAGCATTGGCCGCGATTGCTTTTAGATAAAGGCAAAAGTTTATAAAAAAAATTCTAAACTGAAAAAGAAAGAGTATTGAACTTCGAGTATCGCAACTTACAAAAAAAAAGAAAGTTATTAGTATGTAATGTATTTTTTTCTGGAACTTTTGTATTTGAAATTGATTATTTTTCAATAAATAAGAATATTTGTTAAAAGCAAGTACGTGAGAACCCGAAGAAACAAAGTTCCTTGAAACGCTAGACTTGCATACGAACATTTGTACGTATGTAAGTATGTGCTTCAGGCGCGGACACTGCTTCGGTCAAGGTCGCAGTCTGCAAGTTAATGCTCTTTTTACACGTTCTCTTTCCTCGGCTGTACACGGAGTCCCGGAAAGGAGCCAATTAATGTCTGCCAATGCAGATTCGTTTTGAACAATTATTATAAATAAATTATTGTAGCCAAAATAATAAAATATTTCTTAATTACTATTATTTTGAATTTTGAATTTTGAATTTTGAATTTTGAATTTTGAATTTTGAAATTTTAAAAAGTTAAGAAGGAAGGTACTGTGTCAAGGATTGGTAACTCCACCACCGTTGGCGAAAACTAACGGCCAATGGGGTACGAGTTTCCTTCCCTCGGCGCGAAATGCGGCAATATAAGGAGTGGAAAGTCCAAAGGCTTTGGCGGAAGGAGGCGAAATACTTAGTTTCAAATCTTTCTTTGGACGATTTGAAATTTATTAACTAATATTTTTATCTTATAGTAGGATAATCATAGTTGGGACCAGCGGACACCGGAAACTCATTTATAGTGCCACAGTAAGTAAGTAAAAAAGTAGGTAAGCAAGTAAGTAATCTAAGTGATCTTATTGATTAATATAAGTACTTGTTCAATTATTCAATATCATTGTTATTGTTGATAAATTTCTTTGTTAGACTTTCGAATATAGTGACATCTGTGCTAAACTTGCGGAAACTACTAACCGAGGACAATGACTACATAACCAACCTGCCGAGGACTAACATTGTCTTTGATAATTCCAGTTGTCTGGGATATATTTGTATACGTTTATCATACGTTATTAATCTTCTGAATTAATATTGAATAATTATTGAACAGTTACGATTTATTAATAATTCGATTATCCCAAAAATTCTTACCAGTAAGGATAGAATTAAACGTGGCGCTGTAGGCGGTGCTGATGTAGATCCATTTTGATTTCAGTGATCTAGCTCCTCTGACGGTCAGTGTCAGTAGCGTCACAAGTTGCAGTCGAGATAGAGGTGAATGTTTTGTTTTGCTGTTAAAAACGTCAGACAGCATGAATAATGTTTTCGCATTACTGATTTTGTTTATTACACTATTAGATATTGGATATTGCACACAGAGGACTGTAAGTAACAATATACTGTCGTTTTAATTATTAGAATTTGATTTTCACTGCGATTATTTGGATCAATGTTCTATTGAATAAAAAAAAAAAAAAAATAAAAAACAAAGGTCGCGTGTAACGTGAATCATCGTTTGATTGTTTTTATCTTTCTCCTAAAGTCTTTAGAAATTATTATTGTATCGGGGGATTGGTGATTGAATAACAATTTCATGGTAATTGAGAGCACGTTACTTAATGAGGAACACGAGTTCCCATAACCCATTTATTAATTAACGTGAGAACCCTAATCGAGGGATTAGCAGCGATATAATGTGCGGAAGTTGAAGAATAAATTTAATCAAACATTTATGCATTCGTTCGCGATAAATACGATTATAAGATAACATTGTTATTAATAAATAAATAATTTCTAGACATTGTAATTATAGTAATGTACTATTTAAATAGTGAGTTGTAAACAATATACTTACATTTTTTTATATAAAAGAATTTGCCTGGCACTAGTTACGATCATGGGTGAATCCTGACTGTGGCTCGACATGTAATGAGATAAATTCAACAACAGTTTACCTGAGAGCTGATGGTCCCAATGATACCTTACATTATCTATGGGATTTTGATGGCAATCCGTCCGTATTATTAGCACTTACTTCACCTACAGGTTTCCTTAATATAAGCTGGAATGATTTCCTTATGAATAAAAAAAATTCTGTAACGTTCACAGAAAAACCTATATATAGTTTTGGAGTAGTTATAAATAAGGTCAGTATTTATATGAGATCATCGAGTATATTACTTGTATATTAATTAAGCTAATTTAATTTCTAGATCATAGAGTTCAATGATGCGAATGACACAGGATTAATAAACATTGCTAATGTTGTAAATACAAATAATCTATATCCTATGTTTTATCAATGGGAGCGTAAGACTTTAATGCAAAATAATGACTTTGTTACCTTAGAAATGGAAGGTAACTATTACAATGATACTGCAATGAATATTAGTAGAAGTGGAAGTGTAAAACTTTCGGTAATGTATTTTGTTAATATTTCATTCTTTCAATTATAATCCACCATTTAAAATTACTTATTTCTATTTATTTTCCAGTTAAGAGGTTTCTGCTCTCTCGATCATTCAGAAATGCTGCCTCACATGTTGCATACTGAAAATTCTACTCAAATCGACATTGTTCTTGACAATATACAAACGAATAATACCTTCTCTAAAAGCAGATTTGCCATTGAATTATTAGTAGTTGGGGAAGGAAATCCTGATATACCCATGTTTGTGAACCCCAAGAAAAGTTTGGACGACGAACATACTCCAGGTATATTTGAGGTAATATAAATGACTTTTACTCATTAATCAAAGTAAGTAAACGGAAAATATATAATGTGCGATATTTTCGTTTCAGGTGGTCGAAGTTAGGACACCACCGTTCAAAAGTATGGATGATTTTCGAACTGAGGGTGCTTATTTGCAATGGGTACCAATCTCCTACACAACCGTGTCCCGCGAAGTAACAAGCGCAACTGAAACAATACAATATCCACCAATGAAAGTAACTAATCATACAGATGCTATCATCAATTCTATGTTGTACCGTTACTACGGAGACGAAGTTAATGAAATGCTTACACAGAGAATTATTATATCGTTAGGAACAAAAGGAGATGGATTTTATAAAAGAAGTTACTATTCTACATGGTAATTTCATTTGATTGTTTCGTTTTAATAATCGATATTAAAACGAAAATTAAGTAACGCTGATATCTCTTTCAGGACCTTTTTAATTGGCTATGGTACACCACCAAGTGAACGATTTTCTAATTTGGTAATTATGATCATGTCCATTGGTCTAGGCCTTCCACTAATTATTCTAATAGCAACTGGTTTATACCTTTGCATTCGTAAGCTGCCTAAACGACATAGTGATACATATTTAAGTCAATGAAAAGAATAGACGATTAGACGAAGTATGATAGATATTTATGCACGTTTAGTTGCATTTCCACTATACCACCATTAAACCTTACGAGAGATTTTCCTATATTTATACATAGCACATATATTTTTTACACGTATTTTCAAATTGATACATAAATCAATTTGAAGTATATATGTTAATGCATCGCATAAAAATTATTCTGTACAAATTTATACACCATTGATTAATAAATGATAAGTAACAGTAAATTGAAATACCTATTTTTTTTTTATAAATCCTATAATTGAATTTAATTCTTCTGGGAAAATAGAGCAAATTGTATGCTATCATAATGGCGATAGTAACTAAGTAAATGATGGTAAGATCGTAGTACAATCGCTGACCAATAGTGTTTCTTAAGGAAAGCTTTTACATGGGTGCTTTCAGAAGGGTTGATTGTTCGAAAACGGTAGGCGAATGTTTTTAGTCGAAGATAGTAAGGGTGGCGCGGTGTGGTACCGTGTTTCTCGCTATCACGGGGGTGGCGGGCGAGGTGGTGTCGGTGGAAAAGTACATTTTCATTGATCCATTCGTGGCATGGAAGTACGGGGTGTGTGAATTTACGAATCTTAACCGCGATATCAACCTCTGTAACGTGTATCATTGATAATTGAAGCACGATATTACATAAAAACGAGGTACACTACTCGGTTTTAACCTACCGATAGTGATATCAGCAGAGTGTAGTGATGGAAGAAAAATTGAAAGAAAGTTGAGAGATAGAAGAAGGTGTTCGATCGAAGGCTTTCCACGGAGGGAAACGACTACCGCAATTGTCATTGGGTGAGCACGGATTTGTAGTTGCGACACTCTCGCGCAGGTTAGTAGAGTGCGGAGGGTAGAGTCAGACCCAGCGGGTGGTTCGCGTAGAGGGTTGCGAATGGTGCGGGTATAGTGGGGTGCCTCGAAACTAGTTCCCGTTGAGTCCGCTGCGCGATATTAGCGCGTGGCGGTGCAATAACGTCCGCGTCGGGTTTGTCTAATCGCGGCAGTCTTCGAGAAGAACCTTTTCTGGCAGTAAAAACAGTGCCAGACTCGGTGTGTTCTCAGACTTGGTGAACCAAGTGAATTACCAAGTGATCGGGTATAGCTGGATACCAGGTATAGCAGGAACGAGGGATAGGAAAACGTTGACAGATGAACTAGAGTGCTAGTGGCGACCAAGTGAAAGACAGAGAGAGGGTGAGATCGTCAGGGATCGAGAAAGTGGGGTGGTTATCGAGAGAAACAACCCGATCAGAGAAATAAGAGAGAAAGAGAGGGAGGGATAACGACGACAAAGACCAAAAGACGAACGTAGTGAGAGAGAGAGAGAGAGAGAGAGAGAGAGTGAGTGAGTGAGTGAGAGAGAGTAAGAGAGAGAGAGAGAGAGAGAGACGTGCGCGCGCGCGTGTATGTGCCAGAAGGAACTGTCAGACAAAGGAAGTGGAAAGGAAGACCTTTGGTCGGTCCTTCGGTGAGGAAAGTTAAGGGTACGAAGGACGGTCTGGAAGGTAGGAAAGACGGAAGGATCGTAGTCAGACGAAGCAGCAATAAAAGGGTTGACAGTAGTAACGAAAAGGTAGAACGCGTCGGGTCTGTCCCCCAGGAAGGGACCGTCGCGCGCAACGCGATCAATTTTCGTTGCGACGCGGGCGGCGAGACTGGTGTAAAGGAAGAAGAAATGACGACTGCAGCGAGATACCGATAACCGGCCAGATAATGTTGTCGCAGAGCAAGTTTTACGCTCTCTTTATCCACTACACGTTTGTGTAGCGCGACACGGGGCGGGTCCTTGCCGCTGCGGTGAAGAACAGTGGAGTCGGAAGAGGTGGTGGAGGCGCGACGAGTACAAAGAAGAAGAAGAAGAAGAAGAAGAAGAAGAAGGGAGGGAACGTGGAAAGAGTTGTTCGCCTGGTGGAGATTCACGGAAGTCGAAAAGGACGTGCCGTTATTGAAATCGTAACGGATAGAAGGAGAAAACCAACAAGAGATACAGAGAAGAAAGAAGAAAAGCGAAAGGGACACCCAGAGAATACAAAGAGAAAGACAGAAAAAAAGTTTGTCGTCGTACGGTGTTCAGTTAACAGTGTCGTTGCTTGACAGTGTGCTATTCTTGCCGAAGCTGAAGAAGCAAGGCCCGCGGAGGTATCTCAGAACCCGCCCCTCCTCGACGTCGCAGTGCCTCTTCTCCATTAACGCTACGTCGTGTTTCTTTTCGTTCAAATCGCGACTATCCACGCTATTGGAGAAACTCCTCGACCGTAAGTGAAACTTTATTAGATTCATATTTGAAATCAGAAGGGGGACAAGTCTGATCCAAACGAGTGGAACAGCTTGATCGTGTAAACAGCGTGTAAGCTATTTCGTCGATTTTACTACTTGGAAACCGCGTGCGCTCTCCTAGAGGCGCTAATGGCGCTACCGTGCAGTTCGCAACCCCGTTGAATAATCGTTGTCGCAACGTCTTTAACGTTTCTTTCAGTCCATATTTATCTGTATAAATGAAATGTTCGTTCTTTCATTATTACTATGGATTTATAACCTTAAATATTCGATATTTTTCTTTAACCAATTCTTCAATCTATTCGTTGTGAGCATTATTAGAGAGTTTCGATTAGTTAAACACGATAGCCAGAAATCGAATCGTAAGGTGACACACACACACACACACACACACATATACACAAGTAAGTGACATACTATATATCTACGTATAGCGTGACGCGCGACTACTGTTCCATTCTCGATATATCGATCGATACTGGCTCGGTCAGGGATCAGTCAGGGGTTCATCACTAGCGATGACGATAACCGCTTGCTTGCTCTTCTTCTTTGCTCAACTCTTCTCGAGATTAGTCGCACGTGAAATAGCTTTGGTTCCCTTTGTGTCTGTGCGACGAAGGTCGTATTTGCCGCGCTCCTGACACTGCATACCTTATATCGCTCTCATACCGTATGCCGCTTTTGCTTGTGTTCTTCTGTCTCGTGATGACCTTCCTCCGCGCGAAAATTGCCGGTCAATACGACGTGCACGATCCGCTAAAGAGCCGTGCGATGGTATCGATCACCGCCTCGTGCACGCCGACCAACCTCGTCGAGAGACTTGATTTCACGAGAAAACGCGTGAATCGTATGCCCCGATTCCACGTATTCGCTATTTCAACCCGTTCACCACTGCGATTAATCGATGGTCTCGGCAATTCTTTTCAAATCACCCGCCCCGTCGATCACGATACCCGCGAAATTCAAATTTCAACATTAGAAAAACCTATCGCTACTCAATCGTACGATCTAACCTTATTTAAACTGGAACTAGAAAATTCATTCTGTTCAATCGTTTTGATTATCTTTGATAGCCATAACGTAATATGTTAAGTATCTTTAGGAGAACGAAACACGCAAAACTTGTATATAATCACAGATGTGAAATTTCTAGGTTATCTCTTCTCGCAATCCTTCGATCGGTTCCATTATGAAAATTCATACTGTTTGCAAAATACTATATTTACATTGTTTAAAAATTTAATGAACTATTTAGCTTGGTAAATAAAAGATCGATACTGTAGTCATGTAATGTCAAAGGTCGTATCAAAGTTACATTGTCTGTGCTAAAAGGAAGCGTATTTTCCTGTCCACGAGGAAAAGGATGACGTCAATGTCGATTTCTTCGACTTCGTTTTAAACGTTCCTCTCATAGGTACCTTCGTTCGAGCAATTTCTGATCGAAGCGTTACTTGTTGGCGGTTGGCATGCAACAGTTTCTAGAATCTAGATCCTGCAGTCCCTGTTTATTCTGATAAACAGTAGAATCTGCTAAGAAGATTACAGCATTAGGTTTAAATTACAACTACAAGTATAGTATCTCTTTCAAGATTCTAGATTCTAGATTCTAGAATGGCAACGCTAAATTTTTCTATTCATCCCGATTCGATTTCGGAACAGATCGGTATCTTTCGAATGCGTCATGATAATCAAAGACCTTTATAAAATCGCGCGCGCATCAGAAATGGTGAGGGTGGAAAAGGAGGGTGAGATTTTGCAGGGCAAACGTTGGGCGAGCAAACGCAACAGGTGCGATATGCTTCGCGCGATGCGACGTTCTGACCAGAAGTGCATTGAAATGAGTATGCATATACCGACTTTCTTTCTGATTTACCATATTTCATCGATATCACAACATTCCTTGAGATTTCACTACTTTCATCTTTGTTCATCTACTTAGAAATCGTCCAAAGTAGAAATGGTACTCGATGTCCGACCTTGTTACTTGTTACTTAAAGATTCCAATAAACTAGTAATTAGTTTTCAGTTGAAAGATAAGTATGTATTCAAAGTCGGTGGTTCGAGTGTTAAGTATAGAGAAAATACAGGGTTCAAGGTCCTATTGATTGCTGAAGAGCACTTGATCGAGATCACATCTGGCGTATAGAGTGGTCTTACGAAGCGTAGCTGCGAGTTAAACCGCAGGAGAAGAAGTCAGCCGTTAGGCCAGCCAGCCAGCCAGCCAGCCAGCCAGCCAGGCAAACGGGCAATCGATCGATTGTCCTCGCAAGAACGCATGGCCCTGTTCTGCGCTATACTTTAGCTTCAGATATACTTTGTCTTTTGTGGGTCACATTAGTATAGTTGATGTTGGGAGAGCAACAGTTTTGTCAATATCAATTGATTATTTCGGAAAAATGTTGTCGAGTACCATTACGAAACATAAAAGGAAATTCTTTTCTTTGTATGCCTACGATTATTTCAAGAACCGATTGTGCGATTTCTATGAAGCTTTTCTCGCATTTAAAGCAATTCTTTGGGAAGGTTTTCAAGTAATAAACCATTGTACTGTGATTATAAGAAGTTGAGAAAGAATTAAAAATATGAACAGTTTTTCGTTACGCAGGCTTCTCTTGGAAGTGATATAAAATGAAAAAAAGAATGCTCTACTGATCCACTGAAAGGTCACCATAAGATTGTCAGACCTTTGATACTTAGAGGTTTAAATTGTGCCCAGCAGCTATTACTCTATTCTTAATGGACGATGTTAAAGTAACTTTCTTCTCCTGCGGCCGACTTTTCATTTACTTGTACTACTTACAAATCGATCTCGTACTTACTAGCACAACTGCCCAATTGATACACCGATCTTGATGCAATTTTGGTACGATATAGAACCTGACAAAATATTTAACACGTATTTTTTGTCATTGGCAATCGTCCATGTTGAAAGGGTTAAAAACAACCCTCAAAGTTAGGGACATAGGAAGGAGGATTAAGAAAAGTCGAACGCGTGAAGGGATTGGATGGGAAAAATAGTGATGATTCGGTTCCGTTCCCTTGGCTGTTTTTGTCGTTTTTTAATCCTTGGCATTGGTTGTGGATGTTGCTGGAGGGATGGTGGACGGTGGATGGTGGATGGTGGATGGTGGTGGTAACGACAGTGCGGCGACGGTAGCGTCAGTGCTCGTCGTCATGACAACGTTTTTCCGCAACGTACCCGGCCTGGTTCGTGACGTCACGCGACGTCGGCATCGGTGTCGGTGTCGGCGTCTGTGTCGGCGTCGGCGTCGGGTCGCTACTGTGCCACAGCACAACGTGGAGAAAACGCTTTTCCGTTTCCCCTTTCGTTCCCGATGGCGCCACTGTGCGTTCTCAGTTCCATCAAGATGGCAGCTGTGCAATTATAATATGCACGAACTTCGTGTTTTATCTATACCCTATTCAATATCGAACTTACAGATACAATATATATTCGCGATTTTTCATTTTATACAGGTGGAATTATAAAATTTACATTTGGTAATTGCTACAAGAAGCATAGAATGATAGGGTACTTTTCTCTATGGAAGGATGCTCATCTCTTTGCAATATACATATAATGCAAAATGGAAAATATGTTGCTTATTAGAATTTTGATAAGTAAAACTTTCTCAGTGAAAATGGTCACTCACTACCGAATATGGCGTTTCAAAGCCTTGTAAAGATCGATTTCAGGATGAGCTTGTAAATCCAGATATTCCATAGAAAAAATGAAGGAACGAGCGTTTAGTCTTTTTAACATGAATCTTTTGCAACGTCGAATGCTTTTGTTGATTACTCGATGAAGGTTGATTTACCGTAGACATACCTGACCCCGTTTCTCTCTAGCCTGCGTGTTGGCAGAGTGCCTTTTTTTATTGTGGTCGTATATCCGCAGGATAAAAGCTGCAATAGGCAATTAAATCGAGCTTCATCGCATTCTATATTGTCGAATTACATATTTTTATTTTCCATAACATTTCTCATAAAGGGTCTTTAATAGAAGAGGAATAAATAAATTAGCTAAAGGTCTTTCTAAATGGTTGCAATTTGTTCCTCCTCGTGTCGCAATTAAGGTAATCGAATTAAAAGCAATTCTCCTGTTCTCTAGTGTGTCCATAGTTCGTGACCATCATTAAATTATTAGGTCATTCCATAAATAATGCAAGGAGAGGACCCTAACTTCGAGTCACCAACTTTGATGAAACTTTTTAAAAATGTAGCAAATGATTCATTTGCATTTACCTCATTTTTTGTGTAGTATTTATAGAATAATTATTTAATATTTGAAAGGTAAAAAAAAAAATTGGTATGATAGAAATCATATACCCGATTGCAATACTATAAACTAATACACGTAACTCCTTTTTAAAGCGTACGAAATTTGTTCTTCAATTATAGTTATTTGCAGCAAGGATTGAGCTTCAAATTGATATAGCATAAGCAATATTTTGTGATACTTTTATGTCATGAAACGATATTAGAATTCTAACGTTCGAAAGTCAGTGATTTAATATGCAACAACCTAATGGTTTGGCCACCTTTGTTCTTTCTCGTCTGATCGCACGTATACTCATTCTACTGGCAATCAAGCGTTCACTCTTACTTTTCCTAGTTTGCGTATAGGCGTCCGTCGTCGGTTACTCGGCGTTGGCGCCGCGACGACGACACCGATGCATAAGCGCGTGACCGAGTTCCGGCGGAATATGATCGACCGCGCGAAACTCGGTCAAAGACCACCGACACCCTTCTTCGAGCCGACTCCTGGTATATCGCAAGCTTCGTGTAAATTTTTGTTGTCGTGAATATGCGTGAACACGCCGAGCTCTTTCACCAACGAAAAAACTCGAGTGCTTGCTCTTTGCCAAAAGATGTTACGCCCGAAAGAATTTCTGCATACGAACGATTATCAACTGTACCATGAGATTTCTACGATTTATTCGATTAATTATTATCGGATTGGGTTACTTAACGAAAATATTAAAATGGAAATACTAGAATAAAAGTCGTTCTTCACCTACTGTATCTTTTATAGAACCATGTATGTAGGTCATACGAAACATAAATTTTTTCTTTTTCTTTTCTTTTTTGTTATAGATAAGTATCGATCGACTCGAAGATCAGACTATGTTATTTCGAATAACGGATTGATCGCACCCGTCGCTTCATTCACACGTGAGTATTTTGAAAGGAGTAGATATGCACCGTAGTGTCGTGATAGTAAATTGTACGTTTTTCTAACGAAACACAGGTCGGACATGAAAAATCTTGGTTCGCGTTGGACGGTCCCCGACATAGCACGCACTGCCGCAGCGCGTTCGTCATTTCTCGTCGCCATTTCGTCGGAACGAGATTCAAATAGCAAAAGCAGCCGCCGCAGCAGCAGCCGCCGCAGCAGCAGCAGCAACAGCAACAGCAGTAACGATAGCAGCAATAGCCGCGTTAGTTACAAATCAGGAAGAAAGAACGTTAGATACAGTAGTATCGGTAAGGAAAGTATCGACAGAAGGATTTGCGTCACGGCGATCGACAAGAAGAAAAGGGAAAAGAAGAGCGTCGGTAGATCGGCAGTCGACGTGCTGCACGAAGCGCATTTATCCGTCCGATCGTACGTAACGGCGTCGTCGAATCGCATCGACGGCACGACGCATTCCGAATCGACGCCCAGGTACCGGCCCCTAGCCGGCAAATCGCGCGGTCTTCAACATCGGTCTCGTCCTCGTCAGCCGCAGCCGCAGCCACCCCAACAGCCACTCTATCACACCCCCGCATCGTGGGACACGCGCACATTACACTTCAGGAACTGTTAGCACCGATCAAAAGTGAGTATTCTAAGAAACACTCTACATCTATTCCTATTAGCAGTGCACTCCTTTTATCGTCAACTACGATTTTAAGGGTGTTGTACTAACCCGACAGTTGACTGTTCGATAAATCTCATGCATAACTGATACATTTCTATTTCCGCTTATGTATATCACCAGAAACTGGATATTAGATTTCCTATTTATAGAAGCTTTTACCCGACCTTAGGTGCCACATGAATTAATGAACGCAAGGCCTTTTCAAATAAATAAATTGGTAATTAAAGATTTCAAAACTGTAGTTCATAATAAATCAAGATGAACTATTCTTCTATCACAAAGGTGTTCATCAGATTAAAGAATATTTCATCTGTTTATCTCATCCTACTCGAAGAAGCTTTGTCTCTTTTTTTGTCCATAATTTATCAGTGGTACAAGGTTCAGTAATTAAGGAATTCATTCGACGTTGGTGAATCTTATTTCAATGCGATTAAATTCGCGTTGGATATTCTCCAAATTTCGAATACGTACAAGATACATTCAAACGTCGCCCAATAGATTTCTGGCAAGATTAAAAAGAATTTTAATTCTTTCTCCTAGGTTCGTATTCTTAATTCATGCAAAAGTAAATTAAAAGGAAAAAGTTCAAAGTGGTTGTTTGTTGAAACACAGAATAACAGAATAGTTCCCGCAGTTATCAATGTTTCACACGAGCTAACAGGGAATTCTATGGTATCGTAGTATCGTCAAGTTTATCACCTAGTGTTATAGGACAGACTCGGTAAAAAGCTTCCGGAAATGTATCGAGTCCATTACAGAAATAAGTTCAGCCTACAATTTCCTTGCTCCCAAGTGTTTCACGAATATCCGTTCACTTGAAATGTCCACGTAAATATTTTCATTTATTTTATACACTATGGGGTCTCTTTGAATTTACTTTAAGTAGTTTTGGTGATTAAATAATCGTTTCAATATACTAATCAATCGTTTTGGAACGGATGCTCTGCGGGCAGACTTTACAAGTAGTATAAGCGCGTTATAAGTCAGACGGTCTCTGCCGCCAAGTGGAAGCTATCAATCAATGACGCGACGCGACGCGACGAGACGCCTAATGAATACAGCGATGCATTTCTTCTACACCCCTAATAATTACACAATAATCATGAAGGGTATTTAACAATTTTTCTGATTTATAGGAAGGTGGCTCAGCTGTGTGCAGCTTAGACAATGTCCGAAGATTCTGACTCTGTATCAGAGGAAGAAAGAAGTTTGTTCCGTCCGTTCACGCGGGAGTCCCTGGCAGCGATCGAGGCTCGCATCGCCGAGGAACATGCCAAGCAGAAGGAGCTCGAGAAGAAGAGAGCGGAAGGCGAGGTAGGAACCTAGCCATTTTATTATCAGTCGAACCGTTCAAAATCGCAAGCATCGATTCGAAAGGAATCTTTGCTAGTAATATGATATTTTTAACATCGATTTACGATCTTTCTCTTTCAGTTTTACGTAACGATTTACGTTCTCTTTCGTTTTGCTAACGTTTGATCGACGGTCACGATTTGACAGATGATCTTTTTATTCGATCAAATATTAAGTGGGAACCGTCGATTATACGTACACTAATTTTTCAGTATCCACTCAGTCTCCCACATAACCAACATGTCCTTTAACGCGTCTCCACAAGTACGTACAATACCAAGAAAACGCGACCATTGACAGTGTCACATAAACGAAAAAATCAGCCATCGGAATAATTTTTCCCGGTTAAAAAATAAACGGTCGGTCGTTAACGCGTTCCAAGTAAGACGAGTTCCAAGAAGACGCTTTTATTAACATCGATACACAGGTTGTTCTACTTTGCAGATCTCTATAGCAACACCTCGAACGTATAAGCATCGTTGTTCAGTGCGTTACAAATCTACTTCACCAATTAATATTATCAAGCACCGATTAATGTTTCTCTTAATGAACGGTATTAAAAGTTGGTTAAATGTATAGAAATATTTAACACGTGTTAATACGTTCAAACAATGGGACAGATTGATCGGTTTTAACACTGGAACAACCAATATTCATCGTTACCCACTTTTGTATTGATGAAAATGAAAAATAAATTAGCATATTTAATGATTTCAATGGGTTTCTGATTGCTTCAGTGTTAAATAAAGTTTACTTCACGGTGTTGTCCGTGACGCTCAATGGACGTTTATCTTTATTTTTTCTTTTTTTTGTGTAGCTGCAGTGCCGTTTTGCGAAATCTGTCTATTCATGTTCACAACCATATACATATATATATATATATATATATATATATATATATTATATATATATGTACAATTATATACGTAAAGCTGCGGTGTTTCATAACCCTTCCTCTTGTAAACAACCGATTGTCGCTATCAGTCGCGTTGATTGTTTTGCTTGATTTACTGCTGAACGTAGTGAAAATACATGCCTACCCTTTCGACGACTTTTGTCTACATCTTTCTATATATTATATATATATACTGTTTCTCTGTCTTTCTTTATACAACACGACTGTCGTCGAGTAATGTATTGTTTCTGTGTTACCAAAGATATGTTCCGCGTACGAGCTCGATGTCTGCAGTGTCACTATCTGTGCCTATTTCTATACGTACATACATCAAAGTATCACTGTGTCGTACCTCTCTCTCTTCCCCTTTTCTACTCTTCGTTGTATCGTAGATTGATTTATTTATAAATTTAAAAAATTAACTAACCGTGCGTAAAGTTTCGTGAAACTTTGATTAGATTTCCTGTATTTGAAAATCGGTCATTTGATACGATACCAATCTAACGTTGTAATTCATGTTCAACGTATAGACGTTACGTGGCACGTATTTCATATTCGAGACCTACTTACGATTCGATTTTCGATATTAATTAATCCCTTTTCATCGACTCTTCGATACAGCCTCACTCCGTGGCCGAGTAAGACTAAAGAGGGAAAGAGAGATTCGAGATGGTATCAATTGGTACGCTTCAATATCTATCGTATCCTCCTTTTTCTCCTAGCTTGCCTGATCCTAGCGATCCTTTTGCTTTTCAACATATCATCCGTATCGTACATAACCAGATGTATTTAACATATATTATAGTTAGAACTTATATATATATATATATATAACTCATGAAAATATGTATGTACTATTTCTGTTTTGTGTCTTCCTCACTAACTCCTTTTACTTATCTATCTATTCTAATCATTCTTTCTCAACTATCCTATCACATATGTATTAGAGAAACCCTATCAATTCATTCTACCCCTTATTCTATGTTTTTCTCTGTGTGTAACGACTGTTTCTCCGTTTCTCCAATTTCAGGGAGGTTTTGGACGGAAGAAAAAGAAAAAAGAAGTAAGACGTTACGTCACGCTAAGTAATATACCACACTCATACACGCACACTTTCTCTTTCTTTCTCTCTATCTCTCTATCATCCAAATTTCTATACCTTTATCATGATATATCTATGCCTATCTATATCAAATAGAATGTACTTACACGTGTTTCACGTACACGCTCAATACACTTCTGACATCCATCAGATATGATTTTTCATTTGCATCCGGTCGATCGGCTGACACTTGTCGGTCACTGCCCGATTATACGCAATGTCCACGCACGCGAAAACATCGATTCGCGTCGTTTATTGCATTGATATCACGATCAGATATTAATTAAACGTAAATGTATATCGAGATACTGCAATACATATGTTGCTCCTTATACCGTCGTCCCGGTTTCTTTTTTGTACGCTCGACCGTTCGCGTTACGAATTGAGCCGCTTAATCCCCGGCACCGTTAATTATACACGTGTACTACTTCTATTTCGTTTTGTCAAATTTCTAACCGTTCATTGCGTTCTTATATTTATGTTTGAAATGAACATTTTTATCGCGTACACGTACAGACACACACACCACACACTAGATCAAACACGTGCTTCTTGTATTCAGCTGTATCGCAAATTATTTTTAACGTCTTACAAAAATTAAAAAAAAAAAAAAAAAGCGAAACGAGCCCTGCCTGTGCTTCGATTCTGTGACACTCAATTAACAACATTCGAATACACGTGTACGTACTTATTGGATCGAAACCCTTTTATTTAAATGGGTCAGGTAAATATTAATTCGATGATCTTCCAGCTAATCGCTGATCGGATGAGATCGAATCATGAGATTTCATTAAAAAACGATTCCTTCGTATCCGTTCAGAGGCACGACAAAATGTATATACACGCATTCGAATTGGCTTTTTGCTGAAAAATAATTGCGCATATTTATTGCAGGTACCTTGAAAAGACAAATTGGACTTTGTGGTATTTCATTTTAGTACTTCTTCTTTTTCTCTTTTTGATCATCGCTGACCTGTACAGGTCGTTTTTAATTATTTTTTTTTTTCATTTTATGATTACATAAATATCATTATGATTCCTCAACAATTATAAAGCACATTCTGTGAAAATAATAAGTCGTCGTTGGGAAGAGATAAATTAAAAGAAAAGAAAAGAAAAGAAAAGAAAAGAAGAGAAACAACAGAAATAATTACGGAAAGAATAACCACAGGTCCAACTTGTTTCTTCTCAAGCACCGTATGTCTCATTTAGAGCTCGCAGTCGCCTGGAAATGCTTCTATAGATCGTATGCCGTATCCGCAATGCTTGCAGCTGAGATTCTCTGTACATATCTCCGTTTTATTTTATTTTTTTTTTATGTATATTCATTAAATTTCGCGCCTCGATAGCAGCATTAGCGTGCAAGCTACGCGAATCGCACATGATCGCAGTGGTATATCCTCTCTTGGGATCGTATTGATTTATCGTCGCGATACAGTCTCGAACGAAACGATATTCTAGCATCAAATGCGTATTGATCGTTTGAAATTTCATCCGCGAACATTTGCAATATCTCTTGGCTTAAAATAAAATGATTGCGAATCGATCGAAAAAAATTTTCATTCACTTCTGATTAGGTTTATATTAAAGAAGACATTCTTAAAGTTCATGGGGGATTAATGGAACCTTTTTGTTTCTTACTTATTTGCATGTAGCAATGAAAGAAGAAAATAGAATCGATGAAGAACGTGTCTTGCTGCACCGTGTGTTCTGCTCTGGCCGTGAAGTTCAGCTTGAATATTCATTGGCAATCATTTTTTCTCGCTTGTATAAATTAGATTTAAGTAGATCTTTATGTATGTAACGAGACTAGTATAGTCCTTTATTAGGAGTAGGAAAGTTCGTGTATGTGCATCTAGATTTCAGAGGACACTTTTTTTTTTACATACCTTTAGATCCTTAAGATGCTTCTATTAGATACACTTCGTGATTATTGTTTCACCTCATCCAGATATACTTGTTTCTTTTTTTTTTTTCTTTTTTTTTTAAGTGAGGTGAGGTGAAACAATTATCTTTAGGTAGTTATAGGACATTGGCAAAAAATCACTTCGATTAAAGTTCTTTTTCTAAACGCAAAAATGAATTTTGATGGTCGCGTTAAAGTGGTTCTGCAGGACACGATTCAGTCACATCGAAACACTTGTACATTTCAATCAAAATAATTAAAAAAGGGGACGATTCTCATTGGGTTCATATTTCGTTCGTTTTTATATATTGTATCATATTCGATCGACATGAAATAGTAGGAACAGGTGGGAATATCTCGAATTTTTTAATAAACGTTCGACAGAAAATTCGTTGAGAGGAAGCGGAAACGAGCGGATCACGTGGACCTTAGCCAGGTTCGTATGTTCACGACCCGCTTTTAGCACCAATTTCGTACTGTACACACGTATATATGTATGTACATAGAGCCTTCTATATGACTAGTCGCCATAGCTGCTTTTCAGACTAGACGCGGAATAGATGTTCCCGATGCTTCCAAAGTAGGAGAGCAAAAAAAGAAAAAAGAGTGAAATGTGGGGCAACATCGTACTATCGTTAAAGTACACGTACCTAGTTGCCATCCTCGTAATATTCTTCAGCACTTTAAAACTTTTTCCAATTTTCTAACGATTATAGTTAATATTCAACTGAACACGATGAAACGTTTGTTCTTAAAGAAAGAGAAAAAGATGCCTGCCTCGAAGCTCGGGACGTTGTTTTGCGATGCACAAATACGCAAAAGTGAAACGATACGAACGCATAGAGCTGATCTAGAAGCGGGTTATGAATAAACGGTGCACAAATAGAAGACGGAATGCAAATGAATATTTCCAAGTCGTTCAAAGGTTCGATACCTTCGCGGACAAATAAATCGTCGAATAATTAAAGTTTAACTTCACAGACGTATATGTATTTGGAAATATTTATTTCATCAATTTTCACTCGATAAATTTTTCTTTTCCTTTTTTTTTTTTTTTTTATCTTAAATTGTATATCCACGAGGACACGCGCGAACGTAAAGGACGATATAGTTGCGCGTCTACTTGTACATAATAATAATCTAGCACGTCTATACGATAACGATGACTTGATGCAACGTTCTAAGAGTCGCTTCAATTCTATTCGAAAAGATTTGATTAGAAGGTTTTCCGTTCACAGGTTCGGTATGACGACGAGGACGAGGACGAGGGTCCTCAGCCGGATCCGATGCTCGAGCAAGGAGCACCGATCCCGGTCCGACTGCACAGCTCATTTCCACCCGAGTTGGCCTCCACACCTCTCGAGGATATCGATACCTTCTATCATAACCAAAGGGTATGGATATTTTTATTTTAACGTTTAACTTACTAACTGGTAAATGATGAGTTGTTTTCTGTTAAGACCTTCGTCGTCATCAGCAGGGGAAAGGACATATTCAGGTTCTCAGCGACAGATGCGATGTGGATCCTCGACCCGTTCAACCCGATACGACGCGTGGCCATTTACATATTGGTTCACCCACTCTTCTCCCTCTTCATTATCACTACAATATTGGTTAACTGCATACTCATGATCATGCCCACTACGCCCGTCATCGAGTCTACGGAGTGAGTATCGTTCGTCTTTTCCCCTCGACAGAAAGACGAAAGTTATCATTTATGATCTCTATTCCATTATCTTTCTATTTTAAAGAGTATAATCTGTACGAATATCTGTTTCATCAAAGTCTTATTTCTATAACATTGAACATTGATATTCGTATAGTGGCTCAAAATTTTAAGATAAAAATCTTCGATTCAGTATGGTTCTTGAATGGATGGAAGCACGTGGATCTGAAAACAGAAGGATGTTACATATAATGTGAATTATCAAATGGCGCAATCAAATCCAGGATTACAATCTATTTCTCTACGAAATTATTTTTAATTTTTTCAATTACGTATTGTTACGCTTGCTCGACAGTGACTGTGAAACAACGTAGCTTAGCGCGTTTACGAGCCTAAGCCGGAGATGGGAATCGATGAACAATTAAAGAACCATCGAAAGCTTATGGCGAGTATACGGTGTTAAATATAGATATTTCAAGCAATGTTCTACGTGTTATAGCTCTAATATATATGTATATGTATATACGAGTAGAGACTGTGATAAATTGTATACCGTTGGTAAGTTTTGTCCTAGTCTCTCTAGAGGTAGCGTAGACACGATCGAATAATTTTAAATCAAATAAAAAAGCGGCCACGAGGTAGAGAGATATTATTTTTGTAACTCGTACAAATTGGCATATAAAGCTGAGTGGTGTGTTTGTTATTTTCAGAGTGATATTTACGGGCATCTACACATTTGAGTCCGCCGTTAAGGTGATGGCGAGGGGTTTCATTCTGCAGCCTTTTACCTATCTTAGAGATGCATGGAATTGGCTCGACTTCGTAGTTATAGCTTTAGCGTGAGTAGTTAAAAACTTATTCTTTAACTAAAAAGAAACAAAAAATAAAGAAAACCAAGCGATACAGAAAGCGACCATATACGGTAGAGTACAGCGTGTGATGAAAGAGAATAATTTCAAAAAAAGGGTACAACGATCTGTCTTTTTTTTTTTTACTTATACATACTTGATAAAAAACTAGATGAAAAAATATAAATATAGGATGTGCTGAGCCTGAAACAAAACTGGAAATTTTGTATAATTTACAACTACAAAAAAAAAAACAATTTGAGAAAAAAGATTATTAATGGGGTCATTTACCTTATGTCGTACGGTGTTAAGATCTGCTGGGTCTGATGAAAGCGTGAGTTTCTTCTTTCGTTAATAGAATAACGAATAACGTAATTCACGCTTTTCTACGGAGAATCATACACGAATCTACCTATTCAATATCAATGAACGATATGTCTGCAGCAGACCTGGCCACTCTTCGAATGATATCTTATTTTATTTAACGATCATTTGAGAACATTGCAAAAGAAAACTTTAGTAGAGATCCTATAAAAATAAGATGGAGAGTAAAATAAAATTTGCCCAGGTCTGATCTCTATCCATCGGGTGAGAATCGTGTTCGATCGAAAACAGGCAGCAAAATTAAAATTTCAAGCCTGATAGATGCTCGTTTCTTTCTTTCTTTTTTTCTTGTTTTTCTCAGTTCCACGGGTAGATTCGTATGACGATGACGATGATCTTAGCCGTACCGCGTCGACAGGACCGATTTTCAATGATCACGTCCGATCCACGTACAACCAGTTGGCGCAGAGAAGCGTTTTAAACCCCACGTGAACGCTAAATTAGTATTCAAGTTATGAATAAGTAGCCATCGCTAGTACACCTTCAGTACGCTATGAAACTTTGTGGTAGCAAACGATATTAATATACATATATATATATATATATAAATATAATTTTTTATCACGTACACTTATACACGTATACAGACAAAGACACATAGTAACACTACTACGTCTATATACATAGGTATATTAATTAGTTTATTTAGATAACGGATAGAGATTTTTTATTATGTCTAGTTACCTGAAACAAAAAGTATCTTTATTATTATTATTATTATTATTATCATCATCATCGTAATGTTGATTAGTATAGCGTATATATACGTCGATTCGATGAATCATTTACTGTTGTAGTTTTAGAAAATGTATATATATATATATATATACACATGGCTTTTTAATATATATATATATATATACATATTATATATAACATATATTACGTAATTGTTGATAGATGATCAATATTTTATTCGATATAACAAGTATTCGTTTTACGGTTTGGTATCACGAAAATAATTATAATAAATTATGAATTACTGTTTAGATTAACACTATGACGACTGCTGGTACCACTGTTACACTAATTACATGTTTTTATTTTAAAAAGCTATTCTCAAAAGCAGGAGATCGTCGTAGTGTCAATAGGTACTTTTACTTGTAACAGGATAAAAAGCAATGTTCCCTAATATTTTATATTGAATTTTCGTGATACCGTGGCCTCTTCAAACAACATCGTGCATGCAGTAATAGCTCTACCTTTTCTGATATTTATAAAAGCAGATTTTTATTGGTAGGCGACATAGAAAAAACGGTAGCGAGTAATTCGTTTGAGTAAACCATTAATTTTCTTTCTTACATTCTCCTTGAATCTCTGTTTCTTTCTTTCTCTTTTGTTTTTTTCTTTTTCAATTTCGTTACAAATTGTTTTTTGTTTGTATCACTGTAATGTGTGTGATGTTCGGGTGTATTGCAGTTATGTGACGATGGGCATAGATCTAGGCAACCTTGCCGCTCTCAGGACATTTCGAGTCCTCCGAGCCTTGAAGACTGTCGCTATTGTACCAGGTATGCTTAGAGAATAGAAAATTGGTTGTAGTCGCAGAATAATAATTAGAGAGTCATAGAAACACTTTTTTCTATCGCGACTCGCTGTACACATTTCTCTCTCTCTCTCTCTCTCTCTCTCTCTCTTTCTCGTCTCATCACCAAACGACAAATTTCGAGAAATAAAACACACCGTGTTCAATGTTTCTTTCTTTCTTTTTCTCTTTCCTTCTGCGCCATTTTCATTCTTTCACGCCAGCCTTCCATCTTTCATTCGATCATCGTATCGATCATTTCTAAAGAAATGTATAAAAATGATCATCAGCGGTCAGCCACATATGTATGTTTCATCCTATCTTCAAAGACCTACATTTTTATTTCTCCATTCTTCCTTTATTATCCATCATCTCTCTTTCCACACGCTGAAACGAAAGCGAATTGTTGAAGAATCAAATGAAACGAATTACAGCCGTTTACTGACAATTTCTTTCTCCTTCTCTTTCGTTGTCTAGGTCTGAAAACCATTGTCGGCGCTGTGATAGAATCCGTGAAGAACCTGCGCGATGTGATAATCCTGACGATGTTCTCTCTTTCCGTCTTTGCGTTGATGGGCCTCCAGATTTACATGGGGGTGCTCACGCAAAAATGTATAAAGAACTTTCCCGAGGACGGCTCCTGGGGTAATCTCACCGATGAAAACTGGGAGCGATTCGTTAGTAATGAAAGTATGTACCTCGTTGGGTGGTCAATTTCTATTTCGAAGAAAACTTGGGGCCTAAATGAATCATACGGAGAACCAGAATGGGCCATACTAACTGACAAATTTATCGTTTTATCATTTTATCTAGCTAATTGGTACGTGGACGAGTCGAAAAACATGCCCTTGTGTGGGAATTCATCTGGAGCAGGGTAATTGAAAAGTTTCCCCCTCTATAAATAAATTGAAATTAATCAAAGATCCTAAATGACTAATGAATTTGTTTATGGAATATACAGGCAGTGCCTTCCTGGCTACACGTGTTTACAAGGATACGGTGATAATCCAAATTATGGTTACACGAGTTTCGACACCTTCGGTTGGGCCTTACTTTCTGCGTTTCGTCTGATGACTCAAGATTACTGGGAGAATCTCTATCAGCTGGTACTAAGATCGGCCGGTCCGTGGCACATGTTGTTCTTCATTGTCATCATTTTTCTTGGTTCATTTTATCTGGTCAACTTGATTCTTGCCATTGTCGCGATGTCGTACGACGAATTGCAAAAGAAAGCTGAGGAAGAGGAAGCCGCCGAAGTGGAAGCCATACGTGTATGTATTTCTTTCCATAAACTTATTCCATAAAGTTCTAAGATCCTTTATCATATAAAAAAAATTGTAACGATAACAGGAAGCTGAGGAAGCAGCGCTAGCAAAGGAGAACAAGTTAGCAGCACGAGCACAGGCAGCGGCGAGGGAGGCGGCTGCCGCGGCCGCAGCAGTCGCCGCTGATCAAATCGTGAAATCTTCATCGGACTTTTCCTGCCACAGCTACGAGTTATTCGTTGGTCAAGAAAAGGGCAACGACGATAACAATAAAGAGAGAATGAGCATGCGTTCGATCGAATCGGTCAGCGAGCACAGGGTGAAACAGATCAACAACCATACGACCACCACTAAAGTGCGGAAAGTCAGCGCCGTAAGTGTCTGGCTGGCGATGTTTCAATTCATCGATTTATCCTCCTTTCACGTAATGTAACTTTGCTCCTGTTTTATCGAACTTGCCAGCTCCCATTCCAGACCTCTGACCTCGCTTCTACGAGAGCGATTCACGCGAGGCTCGTTCGATCTCGACTCGACTCGTCGCGTCGGTTAACTGAACACTCTTAAGTTACACTTTGATACTTAATTTGATCTAACCATAAGGAGAAAGAGCTAAGAGTGTTCACGAGGACACGTGTTAAGGCAGCGTTAGATGATTAACGACGAGCCTCGAGGGTAGGAATAACAGTTGTTTGAAGGGTTTGTTTATTGAGAAAGGAGAAAGGAGAAAGGAGAAAGGAGAAAGGAGAAAGGAGGATGAACTGTGTAGAGTATGTTGGTCTCGACTTATAGGGTGCAAAGTGACAAAGTTACTTGATGGTGATACTTCAAAGGCAAGAATGCACTAGTCCTAATGGTCCTAACTCGACGAGTCCATTAGTAGGCTCAGGACTTTTCTGTTTTCTTTCTTAGCTATATTGATCAGGAGGATAGATTGATATACATATAAAGCAGTTGTTTAGCTAATTTCGACGAGTCGAGCCCCTCTATAGAATCTACTGCTCTGTTGTAGCATGCTTGTCGTACGTACTGTATCGAATTATTCGTACAATACAATACTTTGGTAACTTCGTTAGGATGCTTTTGACTCCTTGCTTTCGTTTCGTTTCGTTTCGTTTCGTTTCGTTTCGTTTCGTTCCGTTCATTTCTTCACAGATTCTGTCTTGATTTATCGAATGATGGATTATGATGATTTCATAGCGTACATTAACGTTTCCGTTTAATTTTCTATCAGATCGTGTAACAGTATAATCAGGCCCGGTGTCCGCGTCGACGTAAGAGACTTTTGTGAAGATCGTCTTGCATGGAAACGCATGTGTGTAGTAGATTAAAGGAGATACGAATTTTCGGATTATAATTTTTTTAATGATAAAGTTCACAAAAGTTTCCTAGATACCACCGACCACCTTAGCGTCTTCTTCCGTTTCTTAACAACGACATTGATTAACATATGTATCTTCATCCCAATGTGTTGCGACGAATTATATTATTTCTTTGCGTATAACATTACTTTCTCTGTCTCTCTCTCTCTCTCTATCTTTCTCTCTCTATTGCTCTATTTCTCTCTTTCACTTTTGTGTATGTACGCTTTGCAAGTATTTATATGAACATATCCGTATCGAGTGCCTCCTTGGTGTACATTTTAGACAACGTTACGAGCCGTTTGGTAGGAGATATCTTTTCTTGTTTTTTTCTTAAGGTCTCTCGCGCCGCTAATGGCCAGTTTACTTATGCCTACCAGGAAAGCCTGCGGAAGGTATGTGTGTCACGACGTGTCAGTCACCATCGACCGTACGTACCTAAATACCTGTACAGGATCCAAGATCCGAATCATGTCTAACGTGTTGCGAAGCTGGAAGAATCATCACAACCTGTAGTTGCCGTGAGGATGGACGGATTTCGAACTTAAAAGGATGCTTGGAGCTTATTACTCGAGGATCTATACGTTTCATTGAAATTGCTTTAATATTCAAAGATACCAGTGTACGACTTTAAGTATCCTTTTTGTCCTTTAAGAATTCTGGATTCGTCCATTTCAGTATCTTTCATAGTTCAAACAATATTTCCATATTCTTTGGGAAAAAATGATTTCAAAGCCATTTGTATAACTGCTATCAGCCCATATATCTCGACTTCATATTTAGTCTATCGCGGTATAATTAATGAAAACAAGATTTTTGATGCGACGAGGCATTCAGGTGTCATAGTTGCGACATCAAACTACGTTTGCCCCATAGACGGTCATCAAAGATGAAAGAATGACCAGCCTGCCCCTGGATCCCTTCCTCGCCCTTCCTCCTTGGTCCTTCACGCTTTCCAGAGAAGAGCGAGAACGGTGAGAAAGAAAAGCGGTGGTCCGCTTTGTTGTAATTTCAGGCGAGCCTTAGTCTGCCTGGCTCACCGTTCAATCTTCGCCGTAGCAGCCGTGGTAGCCATCAGTTCACGATCAGGAATGGTCGTGGTCGTTTCGTCGGACCACCGGGTGGTGACAGGAAGCCATTGGTACTCTCTACTTTCCTGGATGCTCAGGAACATCTGCCCTACGCGGACGACTCGAATGCTGTCACGCCGATGTCCGAGGAGAATGGCACGATCGTGGTGCCGGTTTACTATGCTAATCTTGGATCCAGACACTCGTCGTACACCTCCCATACATCTAGGATGTCGTACACGTCTCACGGCGATCTGATCGGTGGAATAGCGAACGCGGGCAAACCCATGACCAAGGAGAGCCAGCTGAGAATCAGATCCGTCAGGCCTCCGTCTGTAAACGGACACTTTACGGACTCTAATCAGAAATATCATTACGTGAGTATGGATTTGACGCGGGTAAATGTACCATATGAAATAGTGAATATTATAATTCAGTTACTTTCTCTTCAGGAAGGTGACCTGGAGGATCCCATGGGCAAGGCGAAACAACAAGACAATCCGTTTATAGAGCCCTCTCAACAGCATGCCGTGGTTGATATGAAAGGTAATTATTAAACTATTCAATTATACAATTAGTAATTGAACGTTTGCTCTCTTGTAGACGTGATGGTACTCAACGACATCATAGAGCAAGCAGCAGGACGTCAAAGTAGAACACCGGAACAAGGAGGTAATGTCGAAATATCATCCCCTTCGTTCACATTACGTTTTTTACAGTTTATCACCCTTTATCACAGATGTGTATCTCTTGTGTGATGAGCATCCTTAATCATTTGATGTACACCGTTGTTAACATTCTTCTTTCTTTTCTTCGTTGATATATATATATATATATATATATATATATATACATGTATATTCAGTGCTGAAGATTTTTGTCTGAGCGCCTTGTACATAGTAGAACGAATCCTCTATATTCTTACAAACATTATTTTTTATTATTTTATTTCGTTGAAAAGACAATCGATCAATTAATTCGTACTTTATTCAATATTATTGTATTAGATACAGGATGGTGTATCTAAATTGTCTCATCCTGTATGTACAACAGATGCATGGGTACCCTTGTCGTCCTGAACAAAATTTTCTTTTTTATTATTATTCTCTTTCAATTTCTCTTTTCGAAAAAATAAAATTCATAAAACGTGGTAAAGATAACGTGATAAATAAATACAGGGAATAATTACAGTGCGTAAGCCCTCGAACACTTGGATGGATTCTAAATGATAATCAAACGAAAATAACAGTTTGTAGTAGTTAGTTTTTTTTGGGGAAACAGCGTTTGTTTCCTGTTGTATAACGACACAGATTAATATCCTCGCTGCAGCTGCACGATCCTGGTCGCTTTCGTGCCTGGATTAACACGTTCACTGTGTCGACGCTTTCTTTTTACAACTTTTTGATAATTAGCTAAACAAATGGGTACATCGCAGTGAAGGTGTTCACCGCTTTATTCCCCTTTTTGTCCACGTGGAGACTGCAGCGAAGTTTTTTGATTTTATCATCAAAGGCACCGCCGCGTTTTTGCCTGCGTTGCACAATCAAAATGTAGACAATCAAAAGACAGCTAATTAATCGCCGTTTATTCGATTATATCAGTGTTTTAGACGACGCGATTTAGAGCTTTTAAACGAAGCTCTAAGGTTTATTAAAATACGCACGCGAACATTGCCGCACTTTTCGGTTTTATTGTTAGGTTGCTACCGCGGCCAGTTTAGGTATAGGTAATTGATCTTTAAGGATCTTTTCTTGATCTTTTTTTTTCCTGTTTTTATTTCCTTGTTGTGTAGCGAACGTGCTTGATTCTTAGCTGTAGACTTTAGATAGAAGAATTGATTTAGCAGCAGGGCGCTTTTCTTGTACTATTAGTTCTGAACTGGTAGAATATGGACTGTTATATAATAATTATCTCTGAAGCTTTTATCTAGAACAAGCTTTTGTTATACTGCTTCTATCATCTCGTTTGTTAAGATATCTGACAATGAGTACTTTTTCTTTGTTGAGCTTATCACCGAATTTTGCATTGTAAATAAGCTCGAATATTTCTTATTTCTTCTGTCCTTCTCTTTCGTTTGCTATAGTTCACATGCCTGCCTGTTCGTATATACATATAATCTGTGGTCTGAGAAAGAACAAAAAGTAAGAAAAAGCAAGCTTGAAGATAAACTAAAAAACCTCTTTCCCCAAAAAGAGTGGTGCCAGACAAAATTACTAACACGCGTTACAGTTTCGACCTATTACTTTTCGACAGACGACGATGAAGAAGGGCCGACATTCAAGGATAAACTGTTGGCCGCTGTTTTACGTTGCATCGATACCTTCTGCGTATGGGATTGCTGCTGGTTGTGGCTTGAATTTCAAAAATACGTGTCTCTTTTGGTGTTCGATCCATTCGTAGAATTGTTCATCACCCTCTGTATCGTCGTTAACACGCTCTTCATGGCGTTGGATCATCACGATATGGACAAGGACATGGAACGAGTGCTCAAGACAGGAAACTATGTAAGCGAAGACACGGTATCTAATATGAGAAGAATGTTCTTAGAATGTTAACATGAACGAATAATTGTAAATTCTAGTTCTTCACGGCAACATTTGGTATCGAAGCAACGTTGAAATTGATAGCAATGAGTCCAAAGTACTACTTTCAAGAGGGATGGAACATTTTCGACTTTATCATCGTCGCTCTTTCACTTCTGGAATTAGGATTAGAGGGTGTTCAAGGTCTCTCCGTGTTACGATCGTTCAGATTGGTAAGGGGTAGTTTCTTCTCTTATAGGTACGTATCTTATTATCTTATTACATTAACGATGATTTTACTCTTCAGCTAAGAGTGTTCAAACTAGCAAAATCCTGGCCTACGTTGAATCTGCTGATATCCATCATGGGCAGAACAGTGGGTGCACTGGGTAATCTGACGTTCGTATTGTGTATCATCATATTTATTTTCGCCGTGATGGGTATGCAATTGTTTGGCAAGAACTACACGGACCACGTCGATCGATTTCCCGATGGCGATCTACCAAGATGGAACTTCACCGATTTCATGCATTCGTTCATGATAGTTTTTCGTGTACTATGCGGAGAATGGATCGAGTCTATGTGGGATTGTATGCTTGTGGGAGATGTTTCATGTATACCATTCTTTCTGGCCACTGTTGTCATCGGCAATCTGGTTGTAAGTATATATTTAGGATACTTTGATAAGGGTTGTAGAGGTAGTAATATTACTCGAGCGATTTCTAAAAATTTTCATACTCGACGAACAGGTGCTGAATCTCTTCTTGGCCTTGTTACTCAGCAACTTTGGTTCGTCGAATCTTTCGGCGCCGACTGCGGACAACGATACGAACAAGATCACCGAGGCGATCAATCGAATAACACGTTTTGTTAAGTGGATCAAGCGAAATTTCCTTTATCTTGCTAAAATGATGCGAGCCAAACTCACCAATCAGATATCCGATCAGGCGCCAGGTGAGGGACCGTCCAACAGTTGGAAAGAAGGTTTATATCCAATCAGATCGCTTGCTGTGTGCGCTGTGTAGTTCGTGGCACTGTTTTTCGGTTCTGCTTTTCACTTTTTTCCAAAACAACAGATTTTTTTACGTTCGCTCTTTATACGATAAGCCAGTCAATTAACGAAATTTTTGCAGTACCATTATCCTTGATTGCTTTCGAAGAACATTTTTTCGAACAAAACGATACAGCGCGAAAATTGATTTTTAACTTTAAGCTGTATCTATAAGTTGTCTCTTCTTTTTCTTCTTCTTCTTCTTCTTCTTCTTTTATTTAAATAAAAATATTGACTGGCACCTTTTCATTCCATTTTTAATATCGGTTCGCTCTTTTTTTTTCCATTCTATGAACGAAAGTCGTACAGATCAGAAAGAGATCGATTGATTGATAAGGAAGATTAGATTAATTTTTTGCTTCGTTGATTAGCCTGGCGATTATACGTTGCTTTGCCTATTATTTTGGAGAAAGCAATCGTTTTGTCTGTCGATAAAACGAATATAGCTTCGATACTATTGGATAATATTCAGTGTAGTCTGTCAAACTATCACGCCGGTACATCTGGATTGAAATCGTTTTTTAAAAACGTGCACAATGTTTATTTTTACAAATGATGCTATACGATATGTACACGACAAATAATTCGTAAAGTTCGTGTTCCTCAAATTCGCAAAAAAATTTTACTTATCTATGGAATAAATGACTCGTTTAATTAGAATATCTATGTTTTTTCGATCAAAAGCACGAACTTTTCGAGAAATATAATATATAAAAAGAAAATATAATACAGCATAATCCACCATGTATCGCGCAAACAATTAGTCACACTTGTTACAATCGTTGATTAGAATAGATTAGGCTAATTCGAACTAGACAAACTGTTGCATGAAACACATAAGTACTTACGATTAAAGAAAGGAAAGGGAACAACGGAAATTCACTTGTTCATGTGAATAAGTTGAAACTTGAAGATCGTCAGGATGAAACTTTCCAGTTGAATTTATACAGATATATTTTTTGACAAAAATATTTTGATAAGGGCGGGTTAGAGATTTTATATGACTGTGCAGATGGAATTGATCGGGATGGGAACCTAGATCTTGCAGATGGTGAGCTCGATGCCTATAGAGATAAAAAGAGTGCCAAGGAGCTGAATCAACTAGAAGTTGCTATTGGGGATGGAATGGAATTTACTATTCATGGTAAGCGTATCGAGGAGAATAAAAATGTCACCCCAATTAATTAATATCAACACTTTGTGCGAGTGTTCTAACTTATCGTTAGTTAATTAAGTTGAAATATTAAAATGAGATGGATTGTTTTTTCCTCAAAGGAGATTTAACGAATAAATTGAAGAAGGGTAAATTGTGCCTGAACAACAGCAAAGTTATAGCAAATTCGATCAACCATCGTGACTATAGATTGGACAACGATTATATTAATCAAAACGAGGAGGACACTATCAGGCGAGTCCCTTATAAATTATTTATCGACATGTTTAATATTGTATAAATGATATTCATTACCTTCGTGTGTTTATATCACAGTAACAAATCGTATGGCAGTCATAAAAATAGAGCGTTCAAGGATGAAAGTCATAAGGGTAGTAAAGATCCACTGGACGGCGAAGAAAAGAAGGATGCGAGCAAAGAAGACCTAGAACAAGAAGAAGGTACTCTATTAGAAATAATTGGAGAACAAGTTTAATATACATGTACGAATGAATCTGTGTGTTCTAAGATCTTGGAGACGAAGGGGAAGAAGAAGGTGAAGGAGAAGGCGATTTAGGGGACGCAATTATTCAGGCAGACGAGGATCCGATCGAGCCTGATTATCCAGCTGACTGTTGTCCAGAAAATTGTTACAAAAGGTTCCCATTCTTGGCTGGTGACGACGATGCTCCATTTTGGCAGGGTTGGGCGAACTTGAGACTGAAGACCTTCCAACTAATCGAGAACAAGTATTTTGAGACTGCCGTCATTTTGATGATTCTTTTGAGTAGTATGGCTCTCGTAAGTAGACTAAACATATTTCTCTTTAAATTTTTATAATTAATAGAAATGAAATTTGAGTAGCTGTGGTGAACGTGATTGCAGGCCTTGGAAGATGTGCATCTTCAACAACGACCCATTCTGCAAGATATCTTGTATTACATGGACCGAATATTTACTGTGATTTTCTTCATCGAAATGTTAATCAAATGGTTGGCTCTTGGCTTCAAAAAATACTTCACGAACGCTTGGTGTTGGCTCGATTTCATCATCGTCATGGTAAGTTACGCTTCATTGAATCTTTCTAATCACCTCTTTGTGATGTAACACTTGGAAATGTGTGTAATCTTTTTCCTCGAAATAGAAAAGAAAAGGAGGGTACATGTTTAAATGTTAGAAATATTTATGTCCATGAAAGAATGATTGATTACACACATGCAAAGCCTTAGAATACCTACTAGATGAACATTCAGGATGTGTTTCTAATAATGTAGTTTACACTGCAGCCGAACATTAACAAGTTTACAATTGTTCAAATCGAAAGCAGTATTTATCGGTAGTATGATAATAGACAATCGAAACAATTGAAATTTTAACGCTGATTTTGTAAACTTGTTCGAAAAAGACTTTGCTCCATCTTTCTCACTAAAGTATACTACCTTGGTCTCCTTCTCCTACCTGCCTAAAAGTCTGTTTGCAATGTTGGAGTTCAACGTGGAAACCTCCAGTGGATATCTCTGTTAATCAATCGTCAATACGTATTAATCACGATGACCATCGATAATTCACGTTCCATCTGATCGATATTTGATGATAATAGCTCTCACTGATCAACTTGGGTGCAATCTGGGCCGGTGCAGCCGACATCCCGGCCTTCCGTTCCATGAGAACACTGAGGGCCTTGAGGCCTTTACGAGCCGTTTCACGATGGGAGGGCATGAGAGTAAGTCCATAGGTCGACCAGAAGAACAAAAAAAAAAAAAAAAAAAAAAAAAAAAAACGAAAGAAACAGCCTAATTAATATCCGGTGATACGGCGACATCCGATCGTGCAAATCTGACGGCTATAATTAATCTAACAAATTGATTAAAGTTCTATTGCTAATTAACTTGATACGTCAGATTTGCCGTAAAGTATCGGTTTATTGCGACGAGTGGATAGGAGAAAAATAAAAAGGGAACAATAAATGAAAACCGAGGGAAAATTGAAAATGAATACGAGGAGGAACATGATCGCTACAGTGATTGTAAACTGTACTGTGTGATGTGCTTTCCGATGTGCAGAGGTACATTGGCGTCTCTACATTGGTGTCTGCACTGATATTGGAGTTTTTTGTCGTACTAGCTACCGCCTATGTACGCCTTTCCTAAGAATCTTTTTTGGCACAGTGATCGTTGTGCAAAGTACGATGTATCTATACATCTCAACTATATACATATATATATATATTATATATATATATATACATATTATATGCTTTGTGTGTAATGTACAATCTTCCTTGTGTGTATATGTAAGCGTGTGTAATACGTACTGATGGCGTACGTGTATAAAATTGGAACGTGTTCATCAGGATCTTGATTCTTACACGTAACGCACTATGATACCGCTATTTTAATTAATATTAATCCTTCTTTCAATTATGGGAGGTGAAAATTGATTTAATATAGAATTTTGAAACGTTACAAAGGAAATGGTACTTGAAGGAAATATGGCACTAGGGGACCGTCCATCTGAAGAAGGTTTAATCAAGATCATTGCATACCTATGGTTCGCTAATTATTTCTGTTTATGTAATAATTGATAACCAATTAAGAAATTGTACATGGTGCGTTGCTATTGCAAGTATGACGAACCTTTTTCATCTGTTTCAGGATGGAGCTGAAAATCATGCTCGTAACTGATAATGATTCTTGCCCAGCCATATTGTTCTATGCATTGTCAAGTGAACGTGCATGTTTGCGTATAATTATATCGGAAAAATTTCTATAAACTACTTTGAAGAATCCCCATTTATTATACGGTATAAAGGAGGTTTACTTAAAATATGCAATAACGTGATTAAAAGACATATTTAATTATACGCAAACAGAGCATCGCGTGATGTAAATTTCTGTTCACTGTGAACCGCTACATGTGCCATACCTGATTTCTATCTATGTCTTCGTCCCCTGCTCTGATTATTATTTGTTGTACCGTAATTACGATGTGTATTATACACTATTACTATAAATGTATATAAATCTAAGGCTCTTCACAGATGGGACAACCACCTTGAACCGACAGGACTTGGATAATCCCAAATGATATTGTGCCGAAGGATTGATTTGTACCCACCTGTTTCCATACCTGTCTTTTTCTCTCTATCTCTGTATCTCTTCTATCTCTATTCTTTCTCCTAAGTTTGAAAGTTGGAAACGATAATATGAATCGTTTTCGGGAGTAGTTTGTCAACCTGTTGCTGTGATTCGCTCTCGTTTCTCCGCTCGCAGGTGTCACTCATTAACTTCGTAGCGTCGCTCTGTGGCGCTGGCGGGATCCAAGCCTTCAAAACAATGAGGACCCTAAGGGCCCTAAGGCCACTCAGGGCGATGTCTAGAATGCAGGGAATGCGGGTATGTAGCCCACCGTCTCAGCTGACCTTGCCAATTATGTACTATCTTCCATTTCCCGTCGAATTCGACTAATTATTATCATTGTTAAACTAACAAATGGTACGAGTTTCTGAACGAATCGATCGTCCAAGTTTGCCAAAATTCACAAATCACGATCGTCGATTCGTTCATGTCTTCAATTAATTAGACTATCTCGGTGCCTCGCCGTTCGGATGCAACAATGAAATTAGAGAAACAAAGATTAGAGTTTTATAGAAAAATAATAAAAATAATGAAAAATAAATTGAAGATAACTGTTTGGCCTCGTCGCGTCGTGTCAGAGACTCGACTCCTTTTGCACGTCAACATTCGTAGGGCAATCGCGAATGCACTTCAGCTTAAAATTGCGAATGTTTGAACGGCACGTAGACTCGTTCTTTATCAACAATCTTTCGCGAAATGTGCACCTTAGAAGACACGCATACTCTGCTGTCCCGAACTTTGGAAATCGCTGAGATTATTTGGTGATTTCAACGCCAGCGAAGAAGGGATCTTTTATTGAAAGATTTGCAAAAATTCTTTTTCTTACTTGTTGTTGGTTAAATGATGGTGAAAAATACCAAACTTTGGGATGGCATTTATAGTTATTGTTAGATACTTACCTCGATTCTTATTTTTCGAACAACGTGCCTCATCTCTTAAATACAGCCAGTATACATACATAGAGGGTGGTAAAAAGAAACAAAGGGTTTCAAGGAAAGATACTCTTATCGTTAGTAGACAAGAACATAAAAAGTCTACCCTTAAAATTCTGAACCCTTATTTATTCTTTTCACCACTGATCGATACACGTTATACTGATACACATACTAGTGACTTATACAATTCATCGAACGATTAATAACAGTTTGTGTCTCATTACAGACTTTAAACGATTTCTACATAACTGTAATACAAGGTCGCTGAGATACTGGGCGTAGAATTACTGTCATGCCCACACCCTTGAAAAACTATCTTATCCTATCTTATGCTATCTTAGCCAGTAGATATCTGCTTATTATTCGGTCTATGTACAATAATCGAGCTGTTTTTTTACGCATGTAACTCGCATCGCTTCGAATTGCTGAGATTTTTTGCACGTTTCATCGTTTGATCGCTTACACCACCTTGTCGCTGTATTTTCTTTATTTTGTCGCACAATTATATCAATTTGCAGCACGAATCGTCGTCTCGAAGCAACGTTAAGTACGCACAAGTCAGATTGATCAATGATCCGGCAAATTGACACTTTGTTCTCTTCTTAATTTCACTTCTTTTCTTTTTTTAATCGTTCAAACTCGTGAAGAACACGTGGACTCTGTCCGTGTCTTTAATTTTATTCTTTACCTTTTCAAAATCAATTGGTATACATATAATACATGGTAGATATTTGACGAGTAAGTATGTAAGGTTTACCTCGGTTTACTGTTCCAAGAAAAAGAGATGTAATGTGAGAAGATATTTGGATAAATTTCTTATTTTATATCGTTTGATCTTGACAACGAAATAAAAATGTTGTGAAATTTTTTAATTAACGATGGTATTTAAGTGTGTTACAACATTCCAAATTTTCTTTCGTGCAATATTAGTATTTTTTCCATTTCGATTCTGTTGCATAGAGATAAATATAGGAATTATATTGCACATATACAAGTAACACATGGCGTAGATACATAGAGAAGCGTAGAGATGCATAGAAACGCGGATCCAAGCACAAAGAAAAACAGAATTCAAAAAAAAAAAAAAATGAGTCGGGATTTTCTTCAGGTAGTTAAACAATTGTATTTGTGTAACAGGTTGTCGTCAACGCTTTGGTTCAAGCCATTCCATCCATTTTCAACGTGTTACTGGTGTGTCTTATCTTCTGGTTGATCTTCGCTATTATGGGAGTGCAGCTATTTGCCGGCAAATACTACAAGGTATGGCTTATTTAATTAACAAACTGATTTTTTACAGAAGCTAATCAAGACGAATGGTTGTTGCAGTGCGTGGATGCAAATAAACAACACTCAGCTTTGAAATAATCCCCGATAGAAATGCCTGTGTGGCTGAGAATTATACTTGGGAGAATTCTCCAATGAATTTCGATCACGTAGGAAAAGCGTATTTGTGCTTGTTCCAAGTGGCCACGTTCAAAGGATGGATTCAAATCATGAACGATGCCATTGATTCTAGAGAGGTGAGTAAAGAGATCGGTGATTAAAGAGATCGAAAGGGAGGAAATTTAAACGAAACACCTTTCTTCTTTTAGCTCAACAAACAACCAATTCGTGAAACAAACATCTACATGTATTTCTATTTTGTATTCTTCAATTATATTTCGGATCGTTTTTACCCTTAATCTATTTCATTGGTGTGATCAATCGACAACATTTAACGAGCAAAAGAAGAAGGCCGGAGGTTCCCTTGAAATGTTCTGACAGAGGATCAGAAGGAAATATTATAACGCTATGAAAAAAATGGGGTAGCAAGAAACCACTCAAGGCTATTCAACGTCCAAGAGTAAGATCTATTTAATATTAAGGAGAAAGTTTGTTGGTAGAAGAAAGGGTGGGTCAAATCTGACGGTGGACAGGGGAAATAAGAGAGAAGTTAAATTTAATAATGAAAAATATGAATTTTCAGTGGAGGCCACAGGCTATAGTGTTCGAAATAGTGACGGACAAAAAGTTCGATATGATAATCATGTGTTCATCGGCTGAACATGCTTACGATGACGTTGGACCATTATTCAACAACCCAGACATTCAGCGAGTGTTCTAGACTATCTGAACATGATATTCATGGTGATATTCACCAGCGAGTGCTCTGAATGAAGATCTTCGCTCTACGTTACCACTATTTCAGGTAGCCATGGAACCTCTTTGATTTTGTTGTTGTTATATTGTCAATATTAGGTAATGTAATGTAATGATTAGTTCAGGTCGTATGGCAACACGTGAAACTGACGATAAGTTTGAATTTATGAAATGATCCTGTTAGCCTTCTCAGCACACGATTCATCTTTACCTCGTCAACTAGTTAGATACCTACTAGAATGGAAACAAAGCATGTCATGCAAGACACATCTCTTACAATCTTCCTTTGCACGTTCAACTTCTTTCTTACATTGAAACAAAAATAAAAGGTGAACAGGTTCGATGTTTCACATGTGCCGCAACGACTGATCAGTGTCATTACATTATGTAGCCTTAACATTGATGTCGTATATGTACTTTTATGTCCCTGAGCCTTTTCCCTTGCTACCTAAATGGTATTTAAATATGTTCCATTGTTGAATGTGGTCTGCCAGATACAACATTGTATCCTGTGTTGATACAAGCACATTTCTTGACTATTGTTGGTAACGTTGGCTGAACGATTGATAAAAGCATTCGATTAATTTTATATAATACAATGTTGTATAAGTCTAGATTCGCACATGTTAATTGATGTAAGACGGTTTGTTAGACAAACAATCGGGTAAGAGCGGGGTCTGTACTACCCAGAACTATAGTTCGTTCAAATAGTTCCTTCATTAGAGAGAAACGATAGGTTTCATTTATTTTTTAATCTTTCGATGCCTAACACAACATGCTATCGATACTGCACCACGCGATGCAACGAGAAACTTTCAAACAATCTAAATGCATGTACGTTTCTTTTTCCTTACGATTAGATAAAACAATGAAAAATCAGAACACGGACTCTTAGTCTTTAGACTTACGACGCATGTCCTTTTTGCATCACAACTTTTCAACCTTATTAGAAAAGTGAAAAGAATGACAAGATATCACGAAACATTGCTTAAATTAGGTTCTAGAAACACAGACAAACAATATTTCTCTGCAAAAGAATCCTTCTTCCTTAAACAATGTAACTGCATGAAATTTAGAAGAACATCCATTAACATAAAGGGGCACCACCCGGCTTGAATTTTTTTTTTCTCTCTTTCAATATCATTTAGTTCTAAGTATGTATCATTAATTATATTCTGACGATTTTTAAAATGTAATATGCTCTCTCTTAGGTCTGGTCCTGAGCGATATTATCGAAAGTATTTCGTATCAACCGACATTGCTTCGCGTAGTAAGGGTAGCAAAGTCGGTCGTGTTCTTCGACTGGTGAAAGGTGCCAAAGGGTATTCGGAACTCTTCTCTTCGCCTTGGCGATGTCGTTACCAGCTCTCTTCAATATTTGCCTATTACTGTTTTTGGTGATGGTTTATCTTCGCGTCTTTGGAATGTCGTTCTTATAGCACGGTCAAAGACAAAAGCGGACTGGACGATGTATATAACTTTAAAACGTTGGCCAGTCGATGATACTGCTATTCAGGTAATAAATGAATAAGAAAAACGTAGGATTTAATAAGTCTATTTACTTATCGTTAGTAAAGTACCTAAGTAAAGTAAAAATTGATATTCGTTTAGATGTCAACGTCTGCCGGTTGGGACGGTGTCCTGGACGGTATAATAAACGAGGAGGACTGCCAAGAGCCAAACAACGAGATAGGATACCCGGGTAACTGTGGCTCATCGACGATCGGCATTGCCTATTTACTCTCGTACTTGGTCATCAGTTTTCTGATCGTCATAAACATGTACATCGCCGTGATCCTCGAGAATTACTCTCAGGCAACCGAGGATGTCCAAGAGGGCTTAACGGACGACGACTACGACATGTACTACGAGATATGGCAACAGTTCGATCCAGACGGGACACAGTACATCAGATACGATCAGTTGTCCGACTTTTTGGATGTGCTCGAGCCACCGTTGCAGATACACAAGCCGAACAAGTATAAGATCGTATCGATGGACATTCCCATATGCAAGGGAGACATGATGTTCTGCGTGGACATTCTGGATGCCCTGACGAAAGACTTCTTCGCGCGTAAGGGTAACCCGATCGAGGAAGCGGCCGAGCTCGATGTACAAACGCGACCAGGCGAGACTGGTTACGAGCCGGTATCCTCGACGTTGTGGCGTCAACGGGAGGAGTATTGCGCCCGTTTGATACAGAACGCCTGGAGAAAGCACAAACAGCAACGTTTGGGCGGGCCGAGCGAAGAAAGCGACGACGCGGATACGGATCCGCGGGTGAGACAGACCGCGGTACTGGTCGAGAGCGACGGTTTCGTTACGAAGAACGGCCACAGAGTCGTGATACACAGCCGATCGCCGAGCGTTACCTCGAGAACCGCGGACGTCTGATCGGCGACGTGGACGTCTCAAGCACCGCCAACGTCGTAACCCCTTGACGCTTGGCCAACCAAGCGTAGGATAGGCGGCGTCCGTGCGACGATCGCGACGATCGCCGACGACAACGACCATCGTCACCACGACGACGACACGTGGACGAGTCGATCTCGTAGCGTCAGCCGTTTGATACTGCTCTCACGGACCTTGCGCGCGCTCTCCATCGACAGCCTTATAGTTGTATAAAAAAAAAAAAAAAAAAACACATTCCTCCAACGAGTTGCCTTTAAAACTACTCAAAACGCTACGACCGTTGGGAGACACGTCGCTAGCTGAACACGAGCGTGCGAGCGAGGACGACGAGACGAGACGAAACGAAACGAAACAACGAAACGAAACGAACGAAACGAAACGAAAGACGAAACGAATCCGCCTGCAGCATAGTTAAAACACAACGGAGGAACTAACGAGTTGCACCACCGCGCGTCGATCCACATTCATCATCCTAAAGATCGAACTGGTTCGCGAGGACGGAAACGTAGACGCGTAAAATACACGCATACACGAGGAGAGGAAAAACGATGAATGGCACAGCGAGGGAGAGAAAAATGATAAGGATGAACACGCGAAGAGGAATCGAAGGACAAGAACTGAAAGCTGACAAAGAACGATCGGTCGTTGTATACAAAATTTAGCCTGTGTACCTTGACCGGATATCTCGCGACACCGCAATCCTCGAGTCGACTTCCCCTCCAATAATCACGGCTCGAAGGTTGAGGGTCGCATCCGCTCAGATCCTGCCTGCCTTCGATGGACTTCGTCACCGCTCCTTACCGTTTCAAATTCTACCACGACGATCACGACGAGGGCTGCGTTGTTTAGAGAGACAGAATGAAACGAAATCATTCACGTGACGACAATGAAACGAAGACCCAAGTACGTTCTACGGTGAGATATAGAGTATATTTACCGCGTTCATAATATGTATCACCCCGATCGTTTCATCGACTCTATCTACGATATATTATTGGCCGATTCGTCGAATTCTATATCAGCCACATTGGATTTTTTACATAGTTTTACAGCGAATCGCCAACTCGCTGAATGAAAAATATAAATAGAGAGGTTCGTGGGTGATAATTTGTTACATCAATCGGACTGTGGTGTACGAGAGAGTTGAACTTTCAAATTGATGAAAACGACGGAAGAATGGAGAAAACGAAGAAGACATTGATCAAGATGTTGATAATATAGTGAGGATGATCACAGAATAGTTACACGAGATGATTATGAATCACAACGATGGTGAACAAGAAGAATGTTACATGTGAAATGTATGCGTTACTTATTACATTCGCTCGGCTTGACAAATTTTACGCAATACGCTGCGCGAACGTCTGATCGCGTCGCTTTCTTTTATCCAGCCCCCTGTTTCTCTGTTCCTGTTCTCTACTTCGAGCCTAAATATTACATATACGTCATGAATGCTCTTCGATCGTTGGGTCCATATTTGACCAATAATGTGATTTTACAATTATTTTAACAAAGAATTTCTTAACGATTAAAGTAAAGTATACAATTAAAAGTATGGTAGACAAAAAAAGTGTTAGAATAGGATACACGATCTATCCTTATTTTCGTGAATTTCTTTCTTTTTAAACATTCTTCTGGTTAAAAGAAATTTCTTTAGTTCGATTCAAGTAATAGGTAACTGCTTATGAACGTTTAGTTGAAGACAGAAGAATGATAATTCCTGCCAAAAGGAACGGAGAGATAGGGCGGCGAATACGAAATCTCGCAATCATCATCAGCTAGGTAATTTACACATTTGCAAAGAAAACTTTACACAGACACACAATCTTACACGACGTAGTAATGCGCTTTGGAATAAATGAATATACATAATAGTGTAACGTTATTCGAATAAAATTGTAATCGATAACCGTGCGCCCGTAAACCCGTCTCGCAGCAAACCTATGCATATAGTGTGAAATTAAAAAAAAAAAAAAAAAAAAAAAAAAAAACGAGAAAGAATTATAACACTAATTTAATTGCTAACAAAGAGACTGACACAACTGTCTATCTATTTGATTAATGAAATTTGATACAACAAAAAAGAATGCGAATTCGCAAAAGATTATTAAAATAAAATTGATTTGCAAAATTGAAGAACGTATAATTTAGAGAAAGTTGTGTCGCTCTGATCGATTTCCTTAATTGCGGAGGCCAAAAAACGAAACATTAAATTAACGGATATGAATTGTTAAAATTTTCAGAGATTATTAGTTCGACGTTTGTTGTTTCAAATATTTATCACACAGATTCTGTTAAATTATCAAATGTTTCGTGTATCAAAGATTCTATGTACGAGAAGCCAAATGGCGCGGGAAGCTGCATGATTGTCCAAGGACAATAACGAAACCACCACGCTTTTAGTCTGAATTACGTACAATTATAAACACTTACGAAATAAATCGAGAAACGTTTCGTAGAAAATAAAAAGAAAAGGAGAAAAAAAGAAAAAGAAATGGAATCGTTTTAGTCGATTTCGAACGGGTTTACGTGCTTAAAATGATCGCGGAGGATCGCGTGCCCGATAAACGTCAGTTGAAACACGCTTTGATCGCGTATCAAACGAAATTTTCTCTTCTGATCGCGAAAACGGCACGCGATTCTGCCACGAGTCAATCGTATTGCTCTCGCCGTACATAAAATATAATTCGCGCCAAGTAAATGTAAGAACGCGTGTATACACACGGTAATATGTTGGAGAAATTCATTTGGAACGGCGATGGCACGGTTTCATTTGCCGTACAAAGTACACAGGTGAACGTTATATTATACGTATAGGATACTCAGAGACGAATGAACGTTATCATCTCGAGCTGGCGCGTGTCGATGGCGAGACGCGGAAGATAAAAAAAAAAAAAGTAAAAATATATGTGTGTTTGTGCGCGCGCGTGTGTGTATGTTAACGCGGATTGTGCGATCGTTATTTTTCTACGTTTACATCCGCGATCCGACAGGGAAGAGCAAACAAAAAAGAAGAAAAAGAAAAAAAGCAGCGGGGGTTGTCGCGGTTTATAAGTAAGGAAAATTGTAGTAGGATCGTTCTCGCTGGTCGAAAACGGACGTAACGGTGGAAAGAAGCTCGCAGCTCGCCAGAAATCGACGACCAGGACGATGACGATGACGATGACGAAGACGACGGTTACGGACGTTACGAGAACCGAAAATACACGGGGTAAATTTCTTATTAACAGGGAGGCTAAAAGAAAGAGAGGTACAAGAGGGATGACAAACAACGCGAAAAGTATCAGGGAAACGGGAAGAAAAGAAATAAAGAGAGAGAGAGAGAGAGAGAGAGAGAGAGAGAGAGAGAAAAAATGTTCATTATTTTAAGCTACGAAGGCTCAAGAGGGTGAGGATCATTGTAAATTAACTCGTACAAATAATTCACACACTATCGGTGTCGAGTCCGCTTTGTCAAAGTATTTTAGAGAAGCCTGTCCGATATTAATGTCCTCGTACCTTTTCTACGTACATAAATATGTTATAATTGCATTTCACGATTCTCGTCGCGGGCCATTTCGCGAGTACGCTTGAACGTATAAAATACGCATACGCGTCGCTGCGTCCTCGCGACTCGTTCGTTCCTCGTTTCTTCCAACACTCGGCTTTCTTACGCTCGGAATCTCGAAACGATTTAGGGATTCGAAATATTCTGCACGATCATCGATTACAATCGGTTCATCGCGTCATTATCTGTTCGTTGATCGGTCTGCGACGAAAGCAGAAAAACGATTACGCCTAAAATTAAAAAAAAAAAGAAAAGAAAAAAGAAAAAAAGAATAAAACAACTTGTTGTCGTTTGCTTTTCGCGCGCGCGCGAAATTCAGATTTTTTCTAAGCGCACGTTACGAACACGTTGTTACCGTAGGGGTTGAAACGTGCAATCAGAAAAATAATAAGAGAATAAGTACACGGAGCACGACGGACGACGACAAAGACAAAGACAAAGACAAAGACGACAAAGACGAAACGAACCGAGACACGAGATCGATCGACGATATCAATTTATCTCGTCGATCCTTCTTCTATCGAAGTACGACGTATCTGATGGTCCGTCCGGCTCACTCTCTAATTACTCCGATACCCCTCTTGCCCCCTTTTTATGTTTCGATCCCCTCCCGTGCTATAATATGTGCAAATAATTCGATAATAATCAAATCGTTTGTACGCGTATTATATACAATATATTTTCGATTGTACTTTGTCGAATGGGCAACCGCGAACTTTCTGGAAGCAATAAAACTCGAGACACGCGACAAACATACATACCTACCCGGGAAGTTGTATTAAACAGGGAGTATCAAAAAGTGTTCCGTAAAGAAATTGGCCTCTTTAACGATAACAGATATTCAGGATCCTTGTCAGAAAATTCGTTCTTCCCCGAGAGGCGCGCTAAAATGATCTTCTTCTTCTTCTCCTCTTTCTTCTTCTTCTTCTTCTTCTTCTTCTTCTTCTTTCTTCTTCTTTCTCTTTCTTATTCACTGGTTTATCAAACTTGGTGACTAATTGATCTTACGAGACCGAATGTTCGATTGAATTGAAACTTCCCCGGTTTTCAATCGTGATTACCAATCGTTTGACATTCGGTTCGTTTGATTTTTTAGTCGGTATGAAATGTTAAACGTAAGAAAGTCGGGAATACACGCGTCTCGAACAGTTGTCTGGAAATTCGTTCGAGTGTAACGCTCGGGAACGGAGGAAAACCAAAAAGCGCGTTCGTTCGATGGCCAAATTGCTACGATAATGATAATGATAATGATAATGATAATGATAACGAAATGAAACATGGGGGAAGGGGGTGGAAGAGTATGCGTGGTGTGCTTCATTGATTTTTTCGTTCGTTTTACCAAAGAAAAAAAAAGAAAAACGTACACTAAATACCAGCTTTTACGCGACGACGGCTGTAAGATATTAAAGAAACAAATTATATATATACACAACATACATACATTAACATACATAACATACATAACATACATAACATACATACACTTAGGGCTTTCCTTCGTTAAAGCGAGATAAGACGAGGTTTAAACGTACTTTCTCCGTGGACGATACTGCCGTTACGCATTGTATAAAGAGAAATGAAACTAAGTTAACTAATCGTAAAATGCACGAAATTTTCTTAAACGGATAGCGAAAACGATACAAAAAAAAAAAAGAAAAAATACACAAAAAGGGCTTTGTAGTGTCTCGAAACTCTCAAAACTCATTAAAAAACCTAACGTTGTCGGATAATAATGTAAAACGATGAGTACAGAAAACCTAAAAAAACAAGAAAAATCCTAGAGCTGGGTTAATAAACGAAGCAACTGAAAAATAAAAATATTGTAACAAGTGTCAAGCTACGGAGCCTGTCGGCCAGTATAATGAACAAGCAACTGCCATGGGTTAACAAGCTAGATAGATGAAATGTGCTAAGAGAACAAAAATAAATAAATTAAATTAAATAAAATCCAATTTTAACGAGCTAGTTGTCGAAACAAAAAAAAACACATTCGCGCGAAGGATCGTCCATTCAAAT